>NW_028259896.1:0-15000 GCF_056163025.1 Triticum urartu | reverse complement strand
ATCGGGTGAATTAGAGAATAGACAGAGGTCCGTTGGCATTTCAGCCTTTCTTCTCCTTTCAGGGCCTATCCGAAAGAGAATCCAGTACCATCTTGGTCCTGAATATCAGAATAGGACGAACGAACCGGCCTCCGCGGATATCTTTGCTTCGGAACAAAACCCTGCAATCAAATAGATTGTCCCAAGGGCGCCATATTCTAGGAGCCCAAGTTATGCTATTGAAAATTCGTTCCTCTAGCAGTTCCGGTTTGAGCATTCCGTTCCCTTTTTCAAACTCCACTTCTTTTCATATAGCAATCCCTGATCAAAGAGAGAACAATATCCATTTCAAAACATTTCTAACAGATTCCTTAGTTCGGACCGACGAAGTAATGTCACTCGACTATTATCAACCTGACTGCAATCTTTTTCTGTCGGTAAGGATTGCACCAGAGCACCTTCTACTTCTAATAGGCCATGAACTATAGATAGAGAAGAATCATTCTGAGCGAGTACATAAGAAGCGATCCACTTTTTTTCATCGGTTCCAGGGGAAGACCAAAGATCTTGCGCGGCAGGTCCGCCAGAAAAACTCAAAAGAGAAAGAAGTCTCGTTAATCTCTTCATGCTCGTTCCAAGTTCGAAGTACCTTTTGGCCAAAGAAAAACCCGCTTCCTGACACGATTGCCTCTTTATCTTTATATAGATAGATTCTATGGGGTTATTACTTAGTAAGTCTATTTTGTACAAGAGCCCCTCCTATCTGATAGAAAAGGGTCCCATGATCCCGAGCCGATCTTACCTTGGCTCGCAAACCCCAAGTTTGTCTATGAAGAGCTAATCTAATTGTATTTTTTTCTAGAATGGATTTCTTATGTGGAATACTAATGGATAGGGCTTCGTTGCTAAGTGCTACAAGATCTAGTGCACTGGAACTCGTGGTTATGGACCCGAATCCTTTAGTATGGAACATTGTCTTTTCCAAGTAAAAACCCCTAGTATATGAAAGAATGAAAAGGTGCTTTCGTTCTTGTGGAATAAGAAGCCCTCGTACCTTAATGAAAGGAAAATCGTAATTTTTCGTTAGGTATTTGACCAAATAGGATCGTCCAGTTCCTACAGAACCTATCACTAAAATACCCGATAGGGCTAAGCGGAACGAAAAGGGTTTTCCATGAGATGGTAAATGAAAACGATTAGTCCCACACGAGGTTTGGGAATAAGTGATTGTCTGATAATGAGCAAGGAATATACGTCTTTCTGCTAAAGAGGATCTATTAAACTCATAATTCATTAGATCCTTGTTATCAATGCCAACTAGGTATCATAAGTAAATGGATCCCGGTTGTTCAATCCTTTGATAACCAAGGTCATTCTTTGCTAAAGAGAAATGATCACTATGAGTCAGACTCAATAGAATTGGATCCATTCCAAATAGCGAGAATTAGGATTCTTGATCCCTCTCAATCTCTCTTTCAATTCGAGGATCCAGAGAGGTGTTTTCATAGTCATCTCCGAATATTTGCCATCTCGGAATATTTTCGATTTCATTTTTCTATGATATGTCTTTCTATATGAAAATTGGTTATTTACGATGTACGATGATCCCTGTTAAGCATCCATGGCTGAATGGTTAAAGCGCCCAACTCATAATTGGTAAATTTGCGGGTTCAATTCCTGCTGGATGCACACGAACGGGAACATTCCATAAGTCTATTGGAACTGGCTCTCTATCCATGGAATCTCATCCATCATCCATACATAACGAATTGGTATGGTATATTCATACCATAACATAAGAACAATAAGAACTCGAATTCTTATCGATACTGGAACTCAGAGCATAGGAGGGAAAGTCGATTTATGGATGGAATCAAATACGCAGTATTTACAGAAAAAAGTCTTCGTTTATTGGGAAAGAATCAATATACTTTTAATGTCGAATCGGGATTCACTAAGACAGAAATAAAGCATTGGGTCGAACTCTTCTTTGGTGTTAAGGTGGTAGCTGTGAATAGCCATCGACTACCTGGAAAAGGTAGAAGAATAGGACCTATTCTGGGCCATACAATGCATTACAGACGTATGATCATTACCCTTCAACCGGGTTATTCTATTCCACTTCTAGATAGAGAAAAAAACTAAAGGAGAATACTTAATAATACGGCGAAACATTTATACAAAACACCTATCCCGAGCACACGCAAGGGAACCGTAGACAGGCAAGTGAAATCCAATCCACGAAATAATTTGATCCATGGACGGCACCGTTGTGGTAAAGGTCGTAATTCCAGAGGAATCATTACCGCAAGGCATAGAGGGGGAGGTCATAAGCGCCTATACCGTAAAATAGATTTTCGACGGAATCAAAAAGACATATCTGGTAGAATCGTAACCATAGAATACGACCCTAATCGAAATGCATACATTTGTCTCATACACTATGGGGATGGTGAGAAGAGATATATTTTACATCCCAGAGGGGCTATAATTGGAGATACTATTGTTTCTGGTACAAAAGTTCCTATATCAATGGGAAATGCCCTACCTTTGAGTGCGGTTTGAACTATTGATTTACGTAATTGGAAGTAACCAATTAGGTTTACGACGAAACCTAGAAATCGATCACTGATCCAATTTGACTACCTCTACGGGATAGACCTCAACAGAAAACTGTTGAGTAACGGCAGCAAGTGATTGAGTTCAGTAGTTCCTCATAGAAAATTATTGGCTCTAGAGATATGGTAATATGGAGAAGACAAAATTGTTTGAAGCACGCACAGAACCGGAAGCGCCCCTTGTTTCAAAGAGAGGAGGACGGGTTATTCACATTTAATTTGATGGTCAGAGGCAAATTGAAAGCTAAGCAGTGGTAATTAAGACCCCCGGGGGAAAATAGGGATGTCTCCTACGTTACCCATAATATGTGGAAGTATCGACGTAATTTCATAGAGTCATTCGATCTGAATGCTACATGAAGAACATAAGCCAGATGACGGAACGCAGAGACCTAGGATGTAGAAGATCATAACATGAGCGATTCGGCAGATTTGGATTCCTTTCCTATATATCCACTCATGTGGTACTTCATCATATGATTCATATAAGATCCATCTGTCTAGAGATCGTCATATACATCTAGAAAGCCGTATGCTTTGGAAGAAGCTTGTACAGTTTGGGAAGGGGTTTTTTGAGAGAAAAGAAGAATCTACTTCAACCGATATGCCCTTAGGCACGGCCATGCATAACATAGAAATCACACGTGGAAGGGGTGGGCAATTAGCTAGAGCAGCAGGTGCTGTAGCGAAACTCATTGCAAAAGAGGGTAAATCGGCCACTTTAAGATTACCATCTGGGGAGGTCCGTTTAGTATCCCAAAACTGCTTAGCAACAGTCGGACAAGTGGGTAATGTTGGGGTGAACCAAAAAAGTTTGGGTAGAGCCGGATCTAAGTGTTGGCTAGGTAAACGCCCCGTAGTAAGAGGGGTAGTTATGAACCCTGTGGACCACCCCCATGGGGGCGGTGAAGGGAAAGCTCCCATTGGTAGAAAAAAACCCACAACCCCTTGGGGTTATCCTGCGCTTGGAAGAAGAACTAGGAAAAGGAAAAAATATAGCGATAGTTTTATTCTTCGTCGCCGTAAGTAAATACGTAACTAGGAATATGGAAAATTGCATTTTTGGAATTTGCAATAATGCGATGGGCGAACGACGGGAATTGAACCCGCGCATGGTGGATTCACAATCCACTGCCTTGATCCACTTGGCTACATCCGCCCCTTATCCAGCTAAAGGATTTTTTTCTTTTTTCCATTGATCATTATTCTATTTATTCTGACCTCCGTACTTCGATCGAGATATTGGACATAGAATGCCACTCTTTAAAAAGGAAAAAAGGAGTAATCAGCTGTGACACGAAAAAAAACGAATCCTTTTGTAGCTCATCATTTATTGGCAAAGATAGAAAAGGTCAATATGAAGGAGGAGAAAGAAACAATAGTAACGTGGTCCCGGGCATCTAGCATTCTACCCACAATGGTTGGCCATACAATCGCGATTCATAATGGAAAGGAACATATACCTATTTACATAACAAATCCTATGGTAGGTCGCAAATTGGGGGAATTCGTGCCTACTCGGCATTTCACGAGTTATGAAAATGCAAGAAAGGATACTAAATCTCGTCGTTAACTGAATTCTGAATAGAAAGATTAAGAAGAAAAAAAGATTCAAAATAAAGACAGAAATACCCAATATCTTGCTAGAACAAGATATTGGGTATTTCTGTCTTCAAAAATTCTTATATGTTAGCAGAAAAACCTTATCCATTAATAGATGGAACTTCAACAGCAGCTAAGTCTAGAGGGAAGTTGTGAGCATTACGTTCGTGCATTACTTCCATACCAAGGTTAGCACGGTTGATGATATCAGCCCAAGTATTAATAACGCGACCTTGACTATCAACTACAGATTGGTTGAAATTGAAACCATTTAGGTTGAAAGCCATAGTACTAATACCTAAAGCAGTGAACCAGATTCCTACTACAGGCCAAGCAGCCAAGAAGAAGTGTAAAGAACGAGAGTTGTTGAAACTAGCATATTGGAAGATTAATCGGCCAAAATAACCATGAGCAGCCACAATATTATAAGTTTCTTCCTCTTGACCAAATTTGTAACCCTCATTAGCGGATTCATTTTCAGTAGTTTCCCTGATCAAACTAGAGGTTACCAAGGAACCATGCATAGCACTGAATAGGGAACCGCCGAATACACCAGCTACACCTAACATGTGGAATGGATGCATAAGGATGTTGTGCTCTGCCTGGAATACAATCATAAAGTTGAAAGTACCAGAGATTCCTAAAGGCATACCATCAGAAAAGCTTCCTTGACCAATAGGGTAAATCAAGAAAACAGCAGTAGCAGCTGCAACAGGAGCTGAATATGCAACAGCAATCCAAGGACGCATACCCAGACGGAAACTAAGTTCCCACTCACGACCCATATAACAAGCTACACCAAGTAAGAAGTGTAGAACAATTAGCTCATAAGGACCACCATTGTATAACCACTCATCAACAGATGCAGCTTCCCAAATTGGGTAAAAGTGCAATCCGATCGCCGCAGAAGTAGGGATAATAGCACCAGAGATAATATTGTTTCCATAAAGTAAAGAACCAGAAACAGGCTCACGAATACCATCAATATCTACTGGAGGGGCAGCGATGAAGGCGATAATAAATACAGAAGTTGCGGTCAATAAGGTAGGGATCATCAAAACACCGAACCATCCGATGTAAAGACGATTTTCAGTGCTAGTTATCCAGTTGCAGAAGCGACCCCACAGGCTTGTACTTTCGCGTCTCTCTAAAATTGCAGTCATGGTAAGATCTTGGTTTATTCAAATTGCAAGGACTCCCAAGCACACGTATTAACTAGAATATAGATAATAGAAGGCTTGTTATTTAACAGTATAACATAGACTATATACCAATGTCAACCAAGTCAGCCCAAAGATTAGCTATCCATATAACTAAATTAACCAAACCAATAATTTTGTATTTGTAAATGAAGTGAGTCAAAGTGAAAAACTTTGATGGGTCTTTTCTATATGGGTTGCCCGGGACTCGAACCCGGAACTAGTCGGATGGAGTAGATAATTCTTCCTTGTTACAATAGAGAAAAATCCCTCCCCAAATCGTGCTTGCATTTTTCATTGCACACGACTTTCCCTATGTAGAAATAGCCAATTTCTATTCCAAAGAGGAAGTTCTACTAATTTTTTTAATTAGTAAGTTGATTCACCTACTCTTTATTATAATAAAAAGAACATTTCAGAATGAAAAATAGAAAAGTTTTTTCTTGATCATTTATCAACCCTTTCCTGTTTCTTAATTTCGTCTAATGATTAATTAAGAGGGTTGACCAGGTCATTGATACGTATAATATCCAAATACCAAATACGCTCAGTGTGTGATCCACAGAAAGAAAAAAGAGTTGTTTTGGTGAACATCAAAGAAAAAACTTGCTCTTCTTCCATAAAAAATTCTTCTAAAAATGCCGAACCCAATCGTTGCATAAAAGTTCGTACCGTGCTTTTATGTTTACGAGCTAAAGTTCTAGCACATGAAAGTCGAAGTATATACTTTAGTCGATACAAAGTCCGTTTTTTCGAAGATCCACTATGATAATGAAAAAGATTTCTACATATCCGACCAAATCGATCAAGAATATCCCAATCTGATAAATCTGTCCAAATGGGTTTACTAATAGGATGCCCCGATCCAGTACAAAATTGAGCTTTTGATAAGTATCCTATGAGGAGAGTAGCGGGGACTATGGTATCGAATTTTTTCATTCGAGTATCTATTAGAAATGAATTCTCCAGCATTTGATTCCTTACTAACAAAGAACTTTTTTGTACACTTGAAAGGTACCCCATAAAATCGAAGCAAGAGTTTGCTAATTGGTTTATATGGATTCTTCGCGGCTGAGTCCAAAAACAGAAATAATATTGCCAGAAATTGATAAGGTAGCATTTCCATTTCTTCTTCAAAAAAAAAGTGCCTTTTGATGCAAGAATTGCCTTTCCTTGATATCGAACATAATGCATAAGAGGATCCATAAAGAACCATAGGGTTTTCCGAGAAAAACCAGGGTACATTATCCCAAAATGTTCCATCTTCCTAGAAAAGTGGATTCGTTCCAGAAAAGTTCCAGAAGATGCTAATGGTAAGCAAGAAGATTGTTTACGAAGAAACAACAAAAAAAATTCATATTCTGATACATAAGAGTTATATAGGAATTGAAATAGTCTTTTATTTTCTTTTTGAAAAAAAAAAATGGATTTCATTGAAGTAATAAAACTATTCCAATTCGAATAATAGTTGAGAAAGAATCGCAATAAATGCAAAGATGGAACATCTTGGATACGGTATTGAAGGAGTTGAACCAGGATTTCCAAATGGATAGGATAGGGTATTTCTATATGTGATAGATAATCCAAATGCAAAAATTTGTCTTCTAAAAAGGGAAATATTGAATGAATAGAGCGTAAATTCTGAAACTTTGGTATTTCTTTTTCTTTCAGACAAAAAAATTCCCGTAGCGAGAATGGGATTTCCACAACGATCGCAAACCCTTCAGATAGAATCTGAGAATAAAACTCAGAATAAAAATAATTTTTGTAATCCAATAATCGATCTTGGTTAGGATGATTAACCGAGTTATCCAAAAAATTCTGCTGATACATTCGAATAATTAAACGTTTCACAAGTAGTGAACTAAATTTCTTGTTATTACAACTAACAACTATTTCCACAGGTTCAGAACCATTTAATCCATAATGGTGGGCAAATGCATAAATATATTCCTGAAAGAGAAGTGGGTAGACAAAGTATTGTTGACGAGATTTATGTTTTTCTGAATACCCTTCGAATTTTTCCATTTGTATTTCTACTTGAATCAGAGAGAAGAAGCATTTCTCGGTTTATCGAATGATGATACATAGTGCAATATGGTCAGAACAGGGTGTTGCATTTTTAATACAAACCCTGGAAAGAAAGGGAGTCTAATCCACAGATCTTTTTCTGCTCCTTTTCTACCCAATTAGTTTATGTTTGTTCTAATTAAAAAAAAAGAACAGAACAAGTTTTTTATTTTTGCAGGCCAATCGCTCTTTTGACTTTGGAATACAGCCTCTTTATCAATATACTGCTTCTTTTACACATTCAATCCATAACATCCCTTATTCAATCCATAATCAAGAATAATTAGGATTTCTAAAAAAAAAAAGAAAAAATAAAGGGTCCACTCATAGGAAAACCCAACCTTTCCCCGCATCCGGCACTAATCTATTTTTAACGTCTAATTAGAGCGGGGAATCATTCCAATTAGGAAGTTCAGCTCGTTGCTTTTTATTTTACCAGAATTGGAGCCAGGCTCTATCCATTTATTCATTAGACCCAGAAAATCGTAATTTTGGATTCCATTCAAAAAAGATTGATTTTATTACGACATGCTATTTTTTCCATTCATTACCTTTGAGGATCAGTCGTGGTCTTCTAGACTCTACCAAGAGTCTGGACGAATTTGTTGTTTCATCCAAATGTGTAAAAGATCATAGTCGCACTTAAAAGCCGAGTACTCTACCATTGAGTTAGCAACCCAGATAAAAAAAGGATCTTAGATACGATCGAAATCCAAAAATCAATGGAATTACACCGCGCGCTTCTGTCAAAACATTGAACTAGCAAGACATCAAAAGATTTTTTTTATCGACCATGAAAAACACTCAAATGCCAAAACGAACAGGTCCGGTGAAATTCCACTAAAGTAAAGTTAAAAAAAGAGCGACCCTAATCACGATGGCCAAATTCTCCTTATTTTTAGCGATTTTTATTAACAAAAAATATATATTATAAAAAATATATATTATATTGTATGAGAATACATGCAAGAGGAACACCCTTATCATTTGAGCGAAGTGTAGGCGGAAAAATTGAATATGGAGTGAGGATAAAGAGACCCATCTATCTACAAATTCTATTTGTTCAATAGACCTTTGTCAATGGAAATACAATGGTAAGAAAACAAATTAGATAGAAAAAGTAAATAAAATAGGGGCTTATGTTGGATTGGCACGATATAATATAAATCCAAATAGGATTAAAAAAGAGGTAAATTGTGTCTAAATAATTAGACAACTAGGAATACTAATAATCTTCTCCTATCCTATTTTTTGATTCATTTAGTTCTTCAATTAACTCAAAGTTCTTTCTTTTTCTTTAAAGAATTCTGCCTTCCTTAAAATATCATAAACAGTTCTTGTTGGTTGAGCACCCTTTTCAAGGAAATAGAGAATAGCTGGAACATTTAAACAAGTTTGATTCTTTATCGGATCATAAAAACCTACTTTTTGAAGATCTCTTCCTTCTCTTCGAGATCGAACATCAATTGCAACGATTCGATAGACAGCTTATTGGGATAGATGTAGATAAACAACGCCCCCCCCTAGAAACGTATATGAGGTTTTCTCCTCATACGGCTCGAGAAAATGATTCGAATTTCTGTCGATAATAATAGAAATTAGACTATGACGTGCATTAATTTCCTTACAGAAAAAACAAATTTCATTTATACTCATGACTCAAGTGGGCTAATTTTGCCTGACAAACTTCGAAGGCAAAATCCTTCCAAAATTTTTGAGTCGTCTTTAAACTCTTTTCTTTGTCTCATTTCGAACGAATTGACTTTTATTCCTTATTCTAATCCAACTCTGTTGTTGAGACAATTGAAAATTGTGTTTACTTGTTCTGGAATCCTTTATCTTTGATTTGTGAAATCCTTGGGTTTAGACATTACTTCGGGAATTCCTATTTTTTTCTTTCAAAAGAGTAGCAACATACCCTTTTTTCTTATTTCCTTCGATAAAGCATTTATCTCTTCTATAGAAATCTAATAAGAGGGATTGATTCTGATATACTTTTATTGGACTTTCTTCTTATTTTAACCTTTCGATTTATTTCTATATTAAGGATAGACTGACAAAGTTGGCCTAATTTATTAGTTTTCACTAACCCTAGATTCTTTCCCTTGATAAAAAAAATTCTGTCCTCTCGAGCTCCATCGTGTACTATGTTACTTAAACCCAGCGCAAATTTGGTTCGGAACGAATAGAACAGGCTATGTCGAGCCAAGAGCATTTTCATTACTATGGAAAATGATGGATAGCAAAATCCACAATCGATCATGTCCTTCAAGTCGCACGTTGCTTTCTACCACATCGTTTTAAACGAAGTTTTACCATAACAAACATTCCTCTTTTCATTGCAAAGTGGTATAGAGAATTGATCCAATATGGATGGAATCATGAATAGTCATTGGTTTAGTTTTTTTATACTAATTAAAACTTGCTATCTATGGAGCAATATGGATAAAAGAAAGTAAGTATTTATCCGGGAAGCCTCCGCCAAGATCCAATTTATTTAAACCCATATTAAAATTCTATCATATGAATGAAACATAGTTTGAAAAAGACGACTAAACAAGTTTGCTTAAAACTTATTTATTCTTAAATTTCCACCCTCAACGGATGGCTCGAGATGATCAATCTTGAAGTGAGAAAAGAAGGATTGACTCTTCCTCAATAAATAAACTATCAACCTCCAAAAAAGTTTAATTAATTTAATTACTAGAATTAGAATTCTAGTAGTAATATATTTTTTCAGTACCAAAAACAATTAACTATAATAACTAAATAAACTATTCCAATGAAAAGATTGAAAGTTTTTGGTAGTTATAGAATTCTCGTACTTCTTCAACTCGAATACCAAAAGGAAGAAAAAAATATGACTAAGTGATTTTATAGTAGAGGCATATCCTGAATGTGCTTGATAGATCCCATTTTTTCATGAAAATAAAGATAGTCAATTTGACTGGACTTAAGACTTTATTATGTTTTCTGAGAAAGAATAAGATATCATTATTCTCTTTAATAAACTTTTGTCTCGTACGGAATACTATATGATTTCACCGTTTGTTTCATCAGAAACAATCTGGGACGGAAGGATTCGAACCTCCGAGTAACGGGACCAAAACCCGCTGCCTTACCACTTGGCCACGCCCCATTTCGGGTTTTATGCGACACTAATAAACACTAGTATGTTTATTTGTTATTCGTCAATACCATTTCAATTACATAAAAAAGGAGGGATATTCTCTTGCTAGTATTCTACACATGCGGATAATATAGAATCAAAAAAATGCATTGATCATTACATGGAATTCTATTAAGATATTATATGAAAGTCGAATTTATTCCACTCTCATTTGAGAGTGCGAATACAAGGAGGTATTTTGTGTTTGGGAAAGTCCGAAGAAAAAAGATTTTGAATCTGCCTTTTCCTTCTTTCCCTTAAAAAAATAACTCAAGAAAAATCCAATTATTTACTCTACAAGAATGAAATGCTTGTTATGCCTAATATACTTAGTTTAACCTGTATCTGTTTTAATTCTGTTCTTTATCCTACTAGTTTTTTCTTTGCCAAATTACCCGAAGCTTATGCTATTTTCAATCCAATCGTGGATATTATGCCTGTTATACCTCTATTCTTTTTTCTATTAGCCTTTGTTTGGCAAGCTGCTGTAAGTTTTCGATGAAATCTTTAGTACTCTGTATGCCAAATTGAATGATGTGTTCATTCCAAAAAAATTTTAAAATGGGTAAAAGCCGAGAAGTTTTATATTTTTATATTATGAACCTTCGATTCTAAAATTTAAATTCTTCTACATTGAATGGGTAGCTACAGCAATAAATTTGGATCAGCCTTTCTACTCCCCTGCACCTAGGTTGAGCAGGTACCTAAAGGTACCTACACAATACCTAACCACCTAACCCTATTTTTGCTATTGATAAGAGTGCTTATTATAAAAGAATTCTTGCAATTTTTTTCAAGAATTCTTTTTTGCATTTTTAGGTATAAAAAAAAACCATCCTAGTGGATCCGTGTGGTAAGGAAAAACTGGTAATCTATTCCTTAAAAAAAAATCTTGGAGATTATGTAATGCTTACTCTCAAACTTTTTGTTTATACAGTAGTGATATTCTTTGTTTCACTCTTTATCTTTGGATTCTTATCTAATGACCCAGGACGGAATCCTGGACGCGAGGAGTAAAAATTCAGTTTTTTTTTTTCTTATTGGATTTGTTTCGTACATTTATCTATGAGAAAATCCGGGGGTCAGAATTCTTTCCAATTCGAAAGTCCCAAATGATCCAAGGGAGCGGAAAGAGAGGGATTCGAACCCTCGGTACAAAAAAATTGTACAACGGATTAGCAATCCGCCGCTTTAGTCCACTCAGCCATCTCTCCACGTTCCAAAGCGAAAGGTTTCCGTGATATGATATAGGCAAGAAATAAGAAATAACGGTTGCAAAAAACCCCTTTTTTTTCTTTCAAAAGTCTATAAAAATTATATTGCCAATTCCATTTTAATTATATTCTTTTTTCTTAATGTTAATAAAAAAAGAAGAAAATTCTTGTTTTTTCTTTCTAAAAATCGATATTGGCCGAGAGACAATCAAATAGATTTTCTCTTTAGCGGGCATTTCCATATAGGACTTGTTATAATTATAATAAAACAAGCAGGTTATATAAAAAAAACGCTTTTTTTGTCGATTATTTATCAAGAAAGCAAAAAGGGTTCTTATCAAATCCACCATAAAATTGGAAAGAAGCATAAAGTAAGTAGACCTGACTCCTTTAATGATGCCTCTATCCGCTATTCTGATATATAAATTCGATGTAGATGAAATTGTATAAGCGAATTTTTTTTATTTCCTTAGACTTAGACCGCGCAAGACAAGAATTTTTCGCTATTTACGATTTCATATTCTTGTTACTAGATGTTCTATAGGAATAAGAAGAAATCGCAACTCCTTTGCGCTACACATAAAATTGGATTTCGAAGGTCCATTTTTTTTTTTCAGAATCCTCTATTATTTTAGTTCTTCCACCCATGCAATAGAGAGGGAATGGGAAAAGAAGGGTTACTTTTATTTGCATTTTTCCCTTAAAAGATAGACTTTGAAATAGGAGTCTTGGAATAATGCTGAATTCAAAGGTTTATTTCTTTCTATAGTATAAGAAAAACAATTTATTTCTATTTCTATAGTATAAGAAAAACAAATAAATAGTATAAGAAAAACAAATCGAATCAAATTCATGGATTTACCACGACCTCGGTTGTGACTGTGACTCCATAGATAAAAATGGGAAATTTCTCTCTTCGAGACCATTGAAAAAGGGCATTGAACGAGAAAGAAATCGTCCACAGATAATAAAACTATCATATGCCTTGGAAAGTGATATGAGGTGCTCGGAAATGGTTGAAGTAATTGAATAGGAGGATCACTATGACTATAGCCCTTGGTAGAATTCCTAAAGAAGAAAATGATCTATTTGATACTATGGATGACTGGTTACGAAGGGACCGTTTCGTTTTTGTAGGATGGTCTGGCCTATTGCTCTTTCCTTGTGCTTATTTCGCTTTAGGGGGTTGGTTTACAGGGACAACTTTTGTAACTTCTTGGTATACCCATGGATTGGCTAGTTCCTATTTGGAAGGTTGTAATTTCTTAACCGCAGCAGTTTCTACCCCTGCCAATAGTTTAGCACACTCTTTGTTGCTACTATGGGGGCCCGAAGCACAAGGAGATTTTACTCGTTGGTGTCAATTAGGCGGTCTATGGACTTTTGTAGCTCTCCACGGGGCTTTTGCACTAATAGGTTTCATGTTACGCCAATTTGAACTTGCTCGGTCTGTTCAATTGCGGCCTTATAATGCAATCTCATTCTCTGGTCCAATTGCTGTTTTTGTTTCTGTATTCCTTATTTATCCACTGGGGCAATCTGGTTGGTTCTTTGCGCCGAGTTTTGGCGTAGCAGCGATATTTCGATTCATCCTTTTCTTCCAAGGATTTCATAATTGGACGTTGAACCCATTTCATATGATGGGAGTTGCCGGAGTATTAGGTGCGGCTCTGCTATGCGCTATTCATGGAGCGACCGTAGAAAACACTCTATTTGAGGACGGTGATGGTGCAAATACCTTCCGTGCTTTTAACCCAACTCAAGCTGAAGAAACTTATTCAATGGTCACTGCTAACCGCTTTTGGTCCCAAATCTTTGGTGTTGCTTTTTCCAATAAACGTTGGTTACATTTCTTTATGCTATTTGTACCCGTCACCGGTTTATGGATGAGTGCTATTGGCGTAGTTGGCTTGGCTCTGAACTTACGTGCCTATGACTTTGTTTCCCAGGAAATCCGTGCAGCGGAAGATCCTGAATTTGAGACTTTCTACACCAAAAATATTCTTTTAAACGAGGGTATTCGTGCGTGGATGGCAGCTCAGGATCAGCCTCATGAAAATCTTATATTCCCTGAGGAGGTTCTACCACGTGGAAACGCTCTTTAATGGAACTTTCGTTTTAGCTGGTCGTGACCAAGAAACCACCGGCTTTGCTTGGTGGGCTGGGAATGCCAGACTTATCAATTTGTCCGGTAAACTGCTTGGAGCTCATGTAGCTCATGCCGGATTAATCGTATTCTGGGCCGGAGCAATGAACCTATTTGAAGTGGCCCATTTCGTACCAGAAAAGCCCATGTATGAACAAGGGTTGATTTTACTTCCACACTTAGCTACTCTAGGTTGGGGAGTAGGGCCAGGGGGGGAAGTTCTAGATACTTTTCCGTACTTTGTATCTGGCGTACTTCACCTAATTTCCTCCGCAGTCTTAGGCTTCGGTGGCATTTATCACGCGCTTCTGGGACCCGAGACTCTTGAGGAATCTTTTCCATTCTTTGGTTATGTCTGGAAAGATAGAAATAAAATGACTACAATTTTGGGTATTCACTTAATTTTGTTAGGTCTAGGTGCTTTTCTTCTAGTACTCAAGGCTCTTTATTTTGGCGGTGTATATGATACCTGGGCCCCTGGGGGGGGAGATGTAAGAAAAATTACCAATTTGACCCTTAGTCCCAGTGTTATATTTGGTTATTTACTAAAATCTCCTTTTGGTGGAGAAGGGTGGATTGTTAGTGTAGATGATTTAGAAGATATAATTGGTGGGCATGTATGGTTGGGTTTTATTTGTGTATTTGGCGGAATTTGGCATATTTTAACCAAACCCTTCGCATGGGCTCGCCGTGCATTTGTATGGTCTGGAGAAGCTTACTTGTCTTATAGTTTAGCTGCTTTATC
The DNA here is from genome assembly GCF_056163025.1 of Triticum urartu. Classification (NCBI taxonomy): domain Eukaryota; kingdom Viridiplantae; phylum Streptophyta; class Magnoliopsida; order Poales; family Poaceae; genus Triticum; species Triticum urartu. Next base: position 258 of record NW_028259896.1, on the reverse strand, counting down.
TGTCTTTGGTTTTATCGCTTGTTGTTTTGTATGGTTCAATAATACAGCTTATCCGAGTGAGTTTTATGGACCCACCGGGCCAGAAGCTTCTCAAGCTCAAGCATTTACTTTTCTAGTTAGAGACCAGCGTCTTGGAGCTAATGTGGGATCCGCTCAAGGACCCACAGGTTTAGGTAAATATCTAATGCGTTCCCCAACTGGGGAGGTTATCTTTGGAGGGGAAACTATGCGTTTTTGGGACCTTCGTGCTCCATGGTT
>NW_028259895.1:0-30158 GCF_056163025.1 Triticum urartu | reverse complement strand
TTCGTATTCGTCTTCTAGGATTCCATATTTAGATTCTTCTAGGGTTTCATATTCATATTCGTCCTCTCGGGTCCTGTATTCGTCTTCTAGGGTCTCATATTCCTCTTCTGAGTCTTCCGCTCGAGTCCTATATTCTTCTTCTAGGGTCCTATATCTAAATTTAACAATTCCTGAACCCTTTTTATCTTTTCTGTATCGGGGATCGTCAAAATAAGCAAAAATAGTATTTCTACGTAAAACACCCATAAGGGGGATTTCAATCGAAATCCCAAAACAGGATATTAGTTCTTTCTCTTGTTCTTGATGATATTGTAATGGAATGACGAACCTATTTCTTCGCTTTTTCGCCAACAAATCTGAATTATCTTGAAAAATAGAAGGATAGATAAAATTCCAATGGCCATTGGACATGATTCGATCCGACGTTGAATAATCAAGAATTTCCCTATCTTTTTTACCATAAGTATTCATTTGATCTTGATCCTTGTGGAGTGAAAAAGACGCTATACTGGATCTGCACATACTTACTGACAATATCCATAAATGGCTTGTTTTTGGTAATCGGCGAAGATTACCATATTGATATTCGGGCGCATGGTAAACATCAGTACTCCAGTGCATTTCGCCGTCTGATTCAGAATAAATATGCTTTTGTACCCTTTCTTTAAAATGTAAAGTGGACGTTCCGGCACGAATCTCCGCAATTACTTGTTCGGATTTTACATATTGATCATTTTGCACTAGAATCAAGCTTTTTGAGGGAATATTCACACTATATAGAATATCTTGACTCTGAATAGTTACATGCAAGTCTATATAACATAGAAAAGCAGGCTGCCCATGACGGGTACGTGTGGGGTGAACCAAATTCTCATTGAATTTTATTTTTCCATTCGAAGGGGATCGTACAAGGTCGGCAGTACCCCCTGTGAATACTCCGCCAGTATGAAAAGTTCTTAATGTTAGTTGAGTCCCTGGCTCCCCAATTGATTGACCTGCAATAATACCTACGGCTTCTCCCAATTCGACCAGATCACTATGAGTAGGACTCCGGCCATAGCATAATTGACAGATCCAAGAAGTGCTTCGGCAAGTAAAGGGGGTTCTAATATATATTGGTTGTGCTCGAAATGGTTGTGCTCGAAAGGCAGTTATGAATCGATTGACTAATCCAATTCCAATATCTTGATTTCGCGCGGCAATGCATCGTGAACCGATATATATATCGTCTGCTAATACACGACCAATTAGTGTTTGGACAAAAAGTTTTTCCGTCATCCCATTTTGAGGACTTACAGAAATACCTCGGATAGTACCACAATCTCTTCTACGCACAATAATATGTTGAACTACTTCAACAAGTCTACGTGTAAGATATCCAGCATCTGCTGTTCGCACAGCAGTATCTACAACCCCTTTGCGGGCTCCATAGCAGGAAATTATATATTCTGTCAAAGAAAGTCCCTCGCGTAAATTGCTTTGAATAGGTAAATCAATCATTTGTCCTTGAGGGTCCGACATTAATCCTCTCATACCTACTAATTGGTGTACTTGAGATGCATTTCCTCTGGCTCCTGAAAAAGACATTAGATAGACTGGATTAGAAGGATCCGTTATCCGAAAATTTGAATTCATTTCTTGTTTCAAATATTCACTTGTCGCATACCATATCTCAACAGATTGGCGTAATTTTTCTACCGCGTGTACAGCCCCATAATAATAGTGTTTCTCCAAAAGAAAACTCTGTTGTTCCGCGTCTTGGACTAACCATCCCTTAGAGGGTATTGTTAAAAGATCCTCGATTCCTAACGAAATCGATGTAGTAGTGGCTTGATGGAAGCCCAGAGTCTTTAGTTGATCCAGTATATGGGATGTATATCCCATTCCAAAATGATCTATTAATCTGCTAATAAGTCGTTTCATACCAGTTCCGTCTATCTCTTTATTATGAAAGACCAGATTGGCCCGTTCCGCCATACATAAGTACCCCCTTTTCGGCTGAGTAGGATTCGACAATTGCTGAGTAGGATTCGACAATGGGCCTGAGTCAGTGATTCGAAAATTTAATTAACTTAATTGCCTCAATCTCAATCTGGATTCGCGTGGCAAATAATGATGATACTAGGGAAATCGGAATGCCCCCCGAAAGGGGAGGGGCATCGCCGAATCTAACTTTCTTGTTTAGGTAGTGTATGAATAGGCCTGACTAAATCCTTGTATGGCTTCCTCTATTTCTCTATAAAAAGAAATATGACCAAGAGTGGTTCGAATGTATATCGAACGAATTTCTTTTTTTCTATTTCCCATTATTAGATAGTGGGCATAAATCTCATGATAAGTCCCCAAAGATTCATATTGAACTTCAATCGGAACTTCTCTTGACCCAATGACGCGTTGATCCAGGTTCCATCGTAGCCACAAGGGACTATCTAAACTGATTAGTTTTTGTCTATAAGCTCCCAGTGCATCATAAGAACTAGAAAAATGGGGTTCTTTATCTTTCCTATATTTAAAATTATTATTATTATTGTAATTTACTTTTAGATTTGGGTAGTTTCTGCAACTATTATATCTATTTGCACAAATACCTCGACGCTTTCCAATCGTTAATACATAAAGCCCGATAAGCATGTCTTGGGTTGGTACGCAAATAGGATCCCCAATAGCGGGAGATAAGAGATTCATATGAGAAAACATAAGTAAACGGGCTTCTGCCTGAGCTTCCAAGGATAAAGGTAGATGAACAGCCATTTGATCTCCATCAAAGTCCGCATTGAAACCCTTACACACTAATGGGTGTAAAGAAATAGTACGCCCCTCTACTAAAGTGGGTTGAAAGGCCTGTATGCCTAATCTATGCAGGGTAGGTGCTCTATTTAACAGTACAGGATGTCCCCGCATAACTTCTTGAAGTATTTCCCATACAATGGGTTCTTTTTCCCAAATTTTCCTTTTAGCAATCCTTACATTAGAAGTGGCGCGTTTCGTGATTAAATCGCGAATTACAAATAGCTGAAAAAGCTTTATTGCTATCTCTAGAGGTAATCCACATTGATGTAATGAAAGCGAAGGACCCACAACAATGACAGAACGCCCCGAGTAATCGACCCGTTTCCCAAGCAGAGTCTCGCGAAACCTTCCCTCTTTACCTTCAATTACATCTGAAAGTGATTTGTATACTTTATTGTGACCATCCCTCGTCGGTTGCCCGCGGGACCCACTATCAAGAAGTGTATCCACGGCTTCTTGTACCAATTTTTCCTGGCACATTACTAAATCTGCTGGCGCTAATTCACTTCTTTTTAATAGATAGGCAAGATTGTTGTTCCGACGGATAACTCTCTTATAAAGTTCATTAATGTCTGAAGTCACTACTTTATCTCCAGACCTATAAACAATAGGTCTCAATTCGGGAGGAAGAACCGGTAATAAGCACAAAACCATCCATTCTGGTTCTACATTTGTTTGAATAAAATGTTTCGCCAATTGCATGCGTCTAATCAAAAAAACTTTTCTTATTCGTCTTTTTCTATCTTCCCACTCATCTCCACTATACCCCTCGTCTTCTAATTCCTTCCATTCGACCAAAGAATTCTCTATAATAATTCGCAAATCCAAATCTGCTAATTGTTCTCTAATAGCACCTGCTCCTGTCGCAATTTCCCGATTTCGAAATGTTGCAAAGCCTGGGGTAGAAAAAAAGGGAGAAATGCTGTGGTTACAGGATGCAATTTCCTCTTCGAATAAACCTCGTAATCGTAAAAAAGTGGGTTTTTTAGTGCTGGGCCTAGCAAAAGAGAAATCGCCGTATACTAGGCCCTCCAACTTCTTAAGAGGTTTATCTAAAAGATTCGCGATATAACTAGGAAGACCTTTCAAATACCACACATGAGTCACGGGACATGCGAGTTTGATGTATCCCATTTGATATCTTCGTATCCGAGAATCCACAAATTCGACCCCGCATTTTTGGCAAAATCTTTCGTCTTCGTTTTCAGCTCCGCTCGCTCGAGAATTGCCACAAGCGCAAATCCCGCTTTTTATGGGTCCAAAGATTCTTTCGCAAAACAATCCATCTTTTTCTGGTTTATCGGTTTTATAATGAAAAGTAGAGGGCCTTGTGACTTCGCCAACGACTTCTCCATTAGGTAGGTTTTTGTTAGCCCAAGCCTTTATTTGTTGAGGGGAAACGAGTCCAATTTGAAGTTGTTGATGTTTATATTGGTCAATCATAAAATAGAAATAAGAAAAGAATTTATATTTATTCCGATCAAACTTCCTCCCTATTAACCTGGAAGTTCTTTTCAGATACAAGGAAATGATTCAGTTCTAGAGCCAAAGATCGTAGTTCTCGAACGAGCACTCGAAAAGATTCTGGAGGATCCTCATGATTAGGTATTCTTTTTCCCCAGATCGTAGCATTAAGTATTTCTTGGCGAGCTATAAGATGGTCAGATTTATAAGTAAGTATCTCTTGTAAAATATGAGCAACACCAAATCCTTCTAAAGCCCAAACTTCCATTTCTCCTACTCGTTGTCCCCCTTGCTTGGCTCTTCCTCTAACCGGTTGTTGTGTAACAAGTGAGTAGGGCCCAGTAGAACGCCCATGAATTTTCTCATCAACTTGATGAATTAATTTTAAGATATAGGACTTCCCTATTAGAACAGGTTGCTCAAAGGGGTCGCCTGTTCTTCCATCAAATATTCTGCTTTTTCCCGGGTACTCGGGTTCAAATACCCATGGATTTTTTGTTTCTTTACTGGCTTCATATAATTCTGAAAACACAAGTTTTCTTGAAGCCTCTTGCTCATATCTCTCATCAAAGGGTGCTATTCTATAATGTTTCTTTAGCAGATCCCCCGCTAATCCGAGCGAGCTTTCAAATATTTGTCCCACATTCATTCGGGAGGGTACTCCTAAGGGATTGAAGACCATATCAACGGGTGTTCCATCTTGCAAATAGGGCATATCTTGCCTAGGCAAAATTTTGGAAATGATCCCTTTATTCCCATGTCTTCCGGCTACTTTATCCCCAACTTTGATTTCACGTTTCTGTAAAATATATACACGAACCATTATGTCGAGCGGGTCCCTTTGGATCCATTTCACATCGATAACGCGCCCTCTTCCACCTATAGGTAATTTCAGAGAAGTTTCTTTTGAAGTGGAAACCTCAAGGCCAAATATGGCCCGTAATAATCCAGCTTCCGCGATATAAGATGATTCGCTCGCTATCTGAGGCGTTAATTTACCTACTAAAATATCACCAGTTTCTACCCAGGATCCCAACCTAACAACTCCATTTCTGTCCAAATTGCGGAGTAAATGTTCTTCTAGATGTGGTATTTCTTTAGTGATTTTTTCAGCGGAGCCCTGGCTTGTCGTATCCGTCTGAATTTCATATTTCCGGATGTGAAAAGAGGTATAAATATCTTCATATACCAAACGTTCGCTAATTAGTACTGCGTCTTCAAAATTGTAACCTTCCCATGGCATATAAGCTACTAATACGTTTTTTCCTAAAGCAAGTTCGCCCCCAATTGTAGCAGCTCCTTCTGCTAAAATTTGTCCTTTTTAATGGATTTACCCCGTGGAACCCGGGGTTTTTGGTGCATACAAGTATTTTTGTTAGAGCGACGGTGGTTAACTAAAGGAATACTTATAGTCTTCCCACTACTTGATAAAAGTATCTTATGACTATCAGTAGAAATGATCTTTCCCTCGCGTTCGGCTATAATGGAAACCCTCGAATCTAGAGCTGTTTGGCGTTCCAATCCAGTTCCAACAATGCATTTCTCGGACCGAGAAAGCGGAACTGCTTGGCGCTGCATATTAGAACTCATTAAAGCCCGATTCGCATCATTGTGCTCAATAAAAGGAATGAGAGAACCCCCAATAGAAAAATATTGGAAAGGAAAAATACTTCTAACATGAATCTGTTCCCATGCAATAGTCAAGAATTCTTGACGGTATCTAGCCGGAACAACCTGTTCTTCCTGAATACCTTGATTCAAGGACAAAGAATTTCCTGCTGCTATCATATAATATTCATCTCTATTTGGTGATAGATAAACCACCTGTCTCTCTTTTTTTTCTTTTGCTTTCTCAGCAGATATTTCATAAAACGGACTCTCTATGGATCCCCACAAGTGATCAATTCTCGCATGAATTGTTAAGGATCCAGTAAGTCCAACATTGATTCCTTCAGACGTGTCAATTGGACAAATACGCCCATAGTGACTCGGATGAATATCTCGGCTCCGAAAACTTGCGGTTCTCCCCGTCAACCCTCCAGGACCTAAACAACTCACTTTTCGCCCATGAACAGTTTGTGTCAATGGATTCGTTTGATCAAAAACTTGAGATAACGGGTATGTGCCAAAAAAGGTCTCATAAGTAGTTATTAATAAAATTGAAGTTGAAGTTGGAGTTACCAAAGTTTGGGGAGTCGGTTTCGATTGACGTATGAATACTCTACGAATAGTTTTTTGAACTGCATGTTGTAAACGACCAAGAGCCAATCCGAATTGATCTTGTAACAGATCCGCAACCGAACGAATACGTTTATTTTTCAAGTGATTCATATCGTCATCGTCAAGTATACCCGTTCCAAATTTCATTCCAATCAAATGATCCGTAGCGGCCAATACATCTCGTGGTAACAAGAATGTATTGTTCTGAGGAATATCAAGATTAAGTCTCCGATTCATATTTCGTCGACCAATCCTTCCTAATTCACATTTTTGTTGAAAAAATTTCTTTTGTAATTCCTCGCATAAGGACTCCGAAAATACCAGGTCCCCACCTACACAAGCAAATTGTTGATAAAACTCCAAAATAGCTTTTTCTTTTGACTCAATCCTCTTCTTCTCTTTAGCATTCGGGAAAGACAAGAAAATTTCAGGGTAGGAAACATTATCCAGAATTTCTCTTAGATTCGAACCCATAGCTGATGATAGAACTAGAATAGATATCTTTTGTTTTCTACTCACGCGAGCCCATATCCTTTCTTTTTTATCAATTGCTAATTCCGATCTCCCCCCCCAATCTGATATTATAGTGCCAGTGTAGATAGAAATTCCCTTATGATCTAATTCCGAGCGGTAGTAAATACCAGGACTTAGCAATATTTGATTGATCACAATTCGGTATATTCCATTTATAATAAAGGTTCCTAAGGAATTCATTATAGGAATGTTTCCGATAGAAATGGTTTGCTTTTGCACATCGAAACCAAAAATTAATCTCGCAGATACATATAATTCGGAAGAATAGGTGAGTGATTCATACACAGCATCTCTTTCTTTTATCGAGGGTTCTAGCAGTTGATATCCTTTCGCAAATAATTGAAATGCAATTTCGTGATCTGGATCTTTAATTGTTGGAAACTTGTCAAGTTCTTCTGCCAAGGCTTGATTAATGAACCTACAAAATCCCTCGAATTGGATCTGACTAAATCCGGGTATTGTGGACATTCCCTCGTTTCCATTCCGGAGCATCTTAATCTTAAGTTTCCTGTTTATCAAAGAAAAATTCCATTATCAGCTCACTCTTCATCAATCCCTATGGATCGATCTAGCAATCATGGAATCTATATTCTGTTTACTGAATCACATGAAATTCTAGGGAACTCCACATACGTATTTCATATATGTATTTCATACATATGAATAGAGACCATTTGGACGAAAGTTCGAGTTTGCCAGGGGTACAAATGAAATGAAAATGAATTGATAAAACATTCCTACAAAAAAAATTCTGCCACTTATACTTTATGTTATGATATTCTAATCAGATTGGATGGCAAAGATTTCTCATTTTATCTCCTTTCTATGAATGTAATAAAGCCGTAATATAATATACTAGAAAGTTTGACTTTACTTCGATTTAGAATAGCGTGCTTACTTTAATTTCTCAAAATAATTTGAGGGTTCTTTTTTATTTCGGATCGGAGTAGTATAATTGCTAGAAAATTCAGTATTTCATTGTGGAATTCTAAAATAAAGTAAGTCCCTTTTTTAAGTACATGCCAATCTAGTTATCCACCTCTCCCCATATCCATGCTTTTCTTTTATCGTAATTTCACTTGGGTACGCCAAGATAGTCAGGTTATACTCTATATCAGAGCAAATTTCCTTTTTTTATTCAAGATATTTAATTTAATACTTTGAAAAATTAAAGCATGATTCCCCATAGAGATATGTACATAAAGGGGATCTTTGGATAATAATGCTGTTCGGACCTAAAGTTTACCTATACACGGATTAAGCATAAAGCCATAATATTTTATTATGCCATTGAAGGGGGGGGAGATAATACCGATTTAAGAGTAGTTCACTACTGCAATAAAAAAAAGAGAATTCTAGTTAACGGTTCCAATTTATTCTGAATTTTGCAGCCTGTGAATAGAAATCCACTTTTTCTTCTTTTTCATCTCAATAGAAAGAAATGGGAAGTTTTATTGTGTTAACAATGTATGTTTTAAGATAGAATCTATCGAGGAGAATAATAGAAACTGGATCAAAAAAAGCAGGAATAGATTTTTTGAAAAAGATTGGAAAAAAGTAAGTAGAATTATATTCAAAATAAAAGGGGCTTTTCGTAAGAAAACGTGGATGAATACTTGCTGTTTTCTAGATTTTTGATCGGATTTTTTGGCGGCATGGCCAAGCGGTAAGGCAGGGGACTGCAAATCCTTTATCCCCAGTTCAAATCTGGGTGCCGCCTGATCAATAAAATACTTAGGTTTTTTTTATAGTGCTGATCGAATTCGATAAATTTTTACTTCGCATAAGTTCGGGCAAGAGAGTAACTGGGCCTGCCGATACTGGGTTTAGAGAAACCATACCATAGTTCTATCCTCAAACTAGGGTTAGGGTTTGTTTTGACGGTAGTGGCCAAAATGGTTATCAATAGGGGTGAGGTAGTGTTTCCTTATTCTTTTATTATATGAATTTGAATTGGTTCTTAATTGAGATTCGATTTGATAATTTTAAAATACGAGGATAAGATGTCAGAAATCTTGGTATCCAAAGAAAGGTCCCTAAGGGGCATTCTTTTTTTTTTTCAATCTAAGATTCAAGAAGGGACTCCACGAAAGAATATCAAGACTTACTAATTATTATACATTTTTTTATCGTACATCTTATGTTACCTACATACACTAAAGTAAGGACTACTTAATTCTAACGAGAATCAGATTAAATAGGTCGATCAAAAATCAATTTAGGAGTTGTATTATGGATAAAATCTCTTCATTCTTTCATAGAATGATACAAAGCAAGGCTGCAGGGTTTAGGTCAAAAATAAACATTAGGTAAGGTAGGTATCCAATAAATATTTATCTATCGATAATTTTATGGTATATTCGGGCGTCCTTTGCTTAAAAAAAAAAAAAAGAGTAACAAAAGGAATAAAAAATCTTCCTATTCCCGCTTCTTCTATTCAGGACATCATTCCCGTACTCTTTCTTTTTTAAGGAAAAAAGGGCTATAGTATCTCGTATTTTTAATGCTCTCTAATTCTACCAGAATTCCTATAAGAATTTGTTAGGAGTAAATTCCTTGAACTGATTGATCCATGGCCTTAGGGCGGAATCCCTTTTTGACTCTGTACCCTTGATTCCACTATGATTATTGATCAATAGTAGAATAATCCCTTCATAGAAATAGGAGACATAATTTAGATGGATATAGTAAGTCTCGCTTGGGCTGCTTTAATGGTAGTCTTTACATTTTCTCTTTCACTAGTAGTATGGGGAAGGAGTGGACTCTAGGGATACTACTAATTGATTAAGTAATCAAATTGTTGTATCAATTCTTTTCTTTAATGGATCATTTTGCATTAATCATTTTGTCAAACGTTATTCTTTAATCTTTTTCTTTAGTTTTGTTTCACTCCTGTAAGAAACTCTTGTATTGTAAGTTGTAATGTAAGAAAGAGCCATTATACCAATTCAGAATTTCTACTAGAAATGACGAATGGTTAAAAAAAGTTCTATACATAAGAAAATTAGACTTTCTTCCACGGAACTATTCACGGCATATCACACATTTTCCATTTCCTTTTACTTTTTACTATAGTCTATTCTTCATATTATTTTTCTTTCCTTCCATGGATTCTTTGGTCAAGAATTGTCTTAGATTTTTTTATTTTGACCTGATTGAAATTAAGTGGATGCAATGAAAAAAGAAATTGAATTAGACTACTTAACTATTTCAATCTACTAATCTATTCTATGTAGATTCAAAGATAATATAATAGAAAGAATCTAAAGTGTCGTAGAAAAAACTATATGTAGTTCTTTCTACCACACTTTAAGATTCCAACCAGATCCTTTCATTTAAGACTTGGATTTTTTTTATTTAATCCCTTTTTAATTTCTTCAATGATTAATTGGAATTCCAATTAATTATTTTGGCTGACTGTTTTTACATAAATAATAAGTAAAAAAGAAGTAGGAACTAGAATGAACAGTGCAGTAGCAATAAATGCGAGAATATTGACTTCCATAACCTCTTTATTTTTTATTTTCACAATAACTCGGGATGTAATCCCATGGAGAGGAAAAAGGGGTATCTTGTAAATTCAAGGGTAGGGCTTGCATTCTGATAATACTGAATCAATTCAATATTATGAATATCGGATCTATCAAATCAATTCATGGATGAGAGTTATATTTCACGGATGAGAGTTATATAGTATAACATAGGAAGATCCTCTATCCACACTAAGACCAAAATGGGTTTTTTGATTGGATTAGGAATTCCCTCTTTTTTAATCCTTTTCTACTTTTTCTTTTCTATATCTCTAACCCACGAGCTTTCTTAATCTTATACTTTCTTAATCTTATACAATTTCCCTTCCTTTTTCTTATAGTTATACATACAATTATGTATGTATTATATGACCAACTTTCACTTTCTATGGGTCACATAGACATCCAAATAAGCAGTAGAAGTGAGATGGGGAAAAGAGGTCTGAAATAAAAAGGGAATACGATTTATGTATGGATTCCGGTAAAATACCGGTACTCTATTCCATAAGAGTGGAATAGGAAATTAAGATGAGGATGGTATCATCATAAAGAAAGATAGAGTAATATAATATCCTAAATTCTACTAATCCACATATCGTATGTGTGTCTTTCTTTATCGATTGGGAGTAGTGAAAAAAAAATTCCTATATGCCCTCCCTCCCTCTTTAATGAGAGATGCAAAATAAAAAAGTGAAGTAAGGGTGCCCTGTGGGTATTTGATCTTGCTCCCTGCCCCTTTTTTTCATGGAAAAAGGAAATATCAATTTCTCCATTCATTGAACCCTAGTTCGGGACTGACGGGGCTCGAACCCGCAGCTTCCGCCTTGACAGGGCGGTGCTCTGACCAATTGAACTACAATCCCCGCGGGGTGTATGGCATACCCATTCTTAAATAGAACCATAAGAAGATTCGATTCGTCTTTCGTACTCTAAGAAATAGACGAATCATATACTACATACCCACATATTATATTATACGTGGGTATAGTGAGAGTGACATAACTAGTATGTCGTGATTTTTTATCACTAAAAATGGATAATAATCCAGCCTTCAATAAGAAAAACTCTTTTGTTTGTAAGAAAGGAATGAGAGAGATATGGATTAGAAAAAAAAATTTCCCTTTTTTCTTTATCTTTTATTTCTATAGATCAGACATTTTATTTTATGGAAGAAAAACAAAAGGATTTAGTTCATACTCACGAAGCCCTAGATTTTTGGTTTGGGCCGAGCTGGATTTGAACCAGCGTAGACATTGTCAACGAATTTACAGTCCGTCCCCATTAACCACTCGGGCATCGACCCAGGAAGAATTTATTCTAGGGTTTTTGCTAATCTATGATTAACCTCCTTTCATAATACTCCCTACCCCCAGGGGAAGTCGAATCCCCGCTGCCTCCTTGAAAGAGAGATGTCCTGAACCACTAGACGATAGGGGCATCACTAGACGATAGGGCCATATACAACCGCTCGTGATTATACTATAATCATAGTATGAGCAGTTTTTTGGAATTGTCAATATACTCGAAAAGTATAAATAGATCCAAAGCAAAGAGTTTTTCCAACTTTTCTGTTATGTTTTCATCTAGGATTTTTTTTAGTTGATCGTTATAGATTAATTCTCCGTGCTTCATTTAGTGTTCATACCAAAAATGCATCCATCCCGCACTAAGTCATAAAATTCTCTAAAAATATAGAGAAAGTTTCAAAAACAAAGAAAAAAAGTGAATCAATTTAGTAGAAAAGTACTCTATCAGATTCGAACCAACGACTTACGTCTTAGCACGAGATTACTCTACCACTAATTTAAAAAGCCCTTTATCGGATTTGAACCGATGACTTATGCCTTACCATGGCATTACTCTACCACTGAGTTAAAAGGGCTTTTTATTTAATTCAAAAATTAGCCACTTGGATTTCCCATTATGGGTCTACTGCATAATGTACATATTATATATATAATATATAGAGATAGAGAGAGAGACATTATGTAGAGATTGTATATGTATATATCGATATCTTGAGAGCTCAAAATAAAATTAATAAAAAAAAACATACCCTACATAACATATCCAACTCTTCTTGGTTCAGGGTTTTCCGTTTCCGAAGACTAGTAAAATAGGCGGATTCTGGAACCCCAAGGATTCAACGGTATATGGATATGGAAAATATAAGATTTCCGATCCTAGCGGGAAAAGGCGGGGAACAGATACCCAATAGGATATAGGATCCTTGGGAGGAACTTTTGGTAATGGCCTTGATCCTCTATGCTATTTTTTATGTGTTCTTAGTTCTATTGAACTTTTTGCATTCTTTTAAACAAGAATCTAATAAACTAGAATTGAGTCAGTGGAAAAAAGGAGAGAGAGGAAAGTGTTAAATGGAGAGAGTCGACTAATCAGAGACTTTTAGGATCTTCTTTACATCAGGTAAATCTGTCGGCCCTGTCCGTTTTTTTCTTTAAGTTACGACTCTTTGCTGCTTACTTCTATCAAGCCATAGGGAAAGTCTATGATGAATTTGGAAAACTCATCTCACTCTTACTCTATGGCTCGGACTTAATGGGGGAAGAAAACATCTTCCATAATTTCTTTTTTGTTCAATTCTGGACAAAAAAGAAAAGGAAAAAAGGAATTTATAGGGACAGTGTTACCCCCTATATCCCCTAGTTTATATTGTAGGAATAATAAAACAATTTAGCAGTCTGACACACTTACGTCCTTGCAAAGTAAATAATTATTATTGTAGTCGTAACCGTAGAATAGGATCCTAATCAAAATAAATACATTTGGTTCAGGCGCTATTAGCATGGTAAGAAAAGATTTTTTTTACAGACCAGAGGGGCTATCTAAATCCTAAAGTAAAGGCGAGCGATCGAAGTAGAAGTACCAACGGCTCAGTGTCATGAACCTTCTCCATCTGATTCAATAAGGGGGAATTAGCCTTCTTGTCAAATGGCTATCCTTGACAAAGGGTACCATTTATACCATAATCTACAATGTAGCGGGTATAGTTTAGTGGTAAAAGTGTGATTCGTTCTATTAATAACTGAATTTGAAATGATATACTTAAGGCATCCTTAAGTTTTTTATTTTTATATTCCGATGAAAACTTTAGTTCTTATAAAGGATTAAATCCTTTTCCTCTCAATAGCATATTGAGGAAGAATATACATTCTGGCGATTTGTATCCAAAGACTAATTTAAATTGCATCCAAAATAAAAATAGGATTATGAGTACAGAGTCGCGAAGCATAATTTTGCATTGGATTAAGTATTCCAATTTTGAAAATATGAGTAAAGGATCTATGGATGAAGATACAAAAAAGTTGATTTCCAATCGTAACTAAATCTTCTTAAAATAAGGAATAAGGAAGCCAAATAGCTAAAAAACGATAGTTTTGGTTTACTAGAACCATCCGCATATTGTTTCAGCTCGGTGGAAACCCAATTCTTTTCCTCAGGATCTCTTGAATGAAATTAGGGAACGAAGTAAGTAGATTAGATGAATTTAGATAGAATTTCTATCTCCTACTCTATAAGGATCATCTAGAAAGCGCGGAGAGCTTTGGTTCCATTCAAATAGAAAAGCTGACATAGATGTTAAGTGGTGAGAATATCCATAAAGGAGCCGAATGAAATCAAAATTTCATGTTCGGTTTTGAATTAGAGACGTTAAAAATAATCAACCAACGTCGACTATAACCCCTAGCCTTCCAAGCTAACGATGCGGGTTCGATTCCCGCTACCCGCTCCATTCTGTATAAAAGGAGTATTCTATTTGTCTAGACATGTTAGAGGCTTGTATTCAAGCCTTTTTTGTCCACCAGTTTCTGGTACTCCAGAGCGGAGTAGAGCAGTTTGGTAGCTCACGAGGCTCATAACCTTGAGGTCACGGGTTCGATTCCCGTCTCCGCACTTAGCAGTCTGTATAAAAGGACTATTCTATTTCTCTAGATATGTATGGTAGAGGGGCGTATCCAACCCTTTTTTATTCATTAGTTCCCGGCCCTAGAGGGCAAAATTGAGCAGTTTGCGAAGTCACTTGCCTTCAAAAAAAGAAGGCGCAAGGCCTCTCCCTACCCTGCAGAAAATAAAAATGAAACGAAAGGGACAGTCTACCTCTCCCTTCCCTTTAAAAAAAGTTTGCCCGTTGTTTGTCTCAGTTAATACCCAATTTTTGGAGCTCTGTTGGCGAGTTCTATTTCTGCCTCTGGAGCGCCCTCTTTTTTTGAGTGGGATGCAAAGGAAGGGTAAGATAGTAAGGGATACGGCACTAGACTAACACCTAATTAATACTTAATTTAATATAAGTAGTTAAACAGTTAACTAGACTAAACTTTTTATCATAGTACTTTGATAAATTAAGCGGGCGAGCGGCGGGAATCGAACCCGTATCTTCTCCTTGGCAAGGAGATATTTTACCATTGAACTACGCTCGCTACGGTATATATTTTATAGCGTATATCCGCCTGGGTCGACCTTCTATGTCTGGGTCGACCGTTTCATTTCATTTTCTATTATATTAGAGTTTTCCTTTTTTTATTATCTGTCAATGAATATTCTAATGGGAATGGAATTTCATAATACTGAAAGAGAAGAGCTAGCAATTCGGAACGCAAATTGCGTTTTAATACGTCTCACTATTCTAATTTTTTAGAAGAAATGGCCTTTATTATTTCTTTTTTATGGGGTTAATAAATATTAACCAAATTTCATTTAAGAAATGAGAGAATTCAGAATAGCTACGAGAAAGACTAGTCCAATCCATAATGATGTACCGGAAAATACAACATTTTTATTATTTGACCAACCATCAGGAGAAGCAAATACAAGGGGTACACTAATTACTAAGACTGAGGAAGTCGCAATTAATGCAAAAACAGCTAATTGGAAAGCAATAGTCATATTTCTAATCCTCCAAGCTACCATCAAATAAAGTTGACTACATATTTGATCCCTCACTTAAACCAAAATTGTAAAAAAATACAAGAAGTAGGAGGGGTTTAATCATGAATCCATTGATTCTTCTCTTTAATTCAAATTTATTACTTAAACCGCTTTTTTATTTGGATATGGGGGTGAGAAGAGATTATTTACTCTTTATTTCACAAGCGGGTATAGCGGATCCTGTATCCGTGTATACAGTATACAGAGATATATCGAAAAGGAACTTGTATCTGATATCTTTCTAGAGGCTAATAAATCTTTTTATTTTTTATATGGCTATGTTCTATTTGTAGGAGTAAAATAAGGATTAGGCTGTGGAGAGATGGCTGAGTGGTTGATAGCTCCGGTCTTGAAAACCGGTATAGTTCTAGGAACTATCGAGGGTTCGAATCCCTCTCTCTCCTTTTGCTTATTGAATACGTTTGTTTCTTTCATTTTTATTTATTTTTTTTTTCTGTCCCTTATCTTTCTTTCATAAAAAGGAATGAATGGCTCGGCTAGATGGAATAACCGAGCCAGAACAGAAAAAAAGTAGAACAGGTATAAATAAGAAAATCTTAGTTAAGAGGGTTCATGTAAAGAACAGGTTCCAAATCACGATCGATTCCCTTTTCAAAACCTGCTGCAGCAGCTCGGGCTCTTCCTGCATGCCATAAATGGCCCACAAAAAAGAAGAATCCTAGAACAAAATGAGAAGTTGATAACCAACTTCTAGGAGAGACATAATTAACTGCATTGATCTCGGTAGCTACGCCACCCACGGAATTTAAAGAGCCTAAAGGAGCGTGGGTCATATATTCTGCTGAGCGTCGTTCTTGCCAAGGTTGTATGTCTTTTTTCAACCTACTCAAGTCCAAACCGTTGGGGCCCCTTAGAGGTTCTAACCATGGAGCACGAAGGTCCCAAAAACGCATAGTTTCCCCTCCAAAGATAACCTCCCCAGTTGGGGAACGCATTAGATATTTACCTAAACCTGTGGGTCCTTGAGCGGATCCCACATTAGCTCCAAGACGCTGGTCTCTAACTAGAAAAGTAAATGCTTGAGCTTGAGAAGCTTCTGGCCCGGTGGGTCCATAAAACTCACTCGGATAAGCTGTATTATTGAACCATACAAAACAACAAGCGATAAAACCAAAGACAGATAAAGCAGCTAAACTATAAGACAAGTAAGCTTCTCCAGACCATACAAATGCACGGCGAGCCCATGCGAAGGGTTTGGTTAAAATATGCCAAATTCCGCCAAATACACAAATAAAACCCAACCATACATGCCCACCAATTATATCTTCTAAATCATCTACACTAACAATCCACCCTTCTCCACCAAAAGGAGATTTTAGTAAATAACCAAATATAACACTGGGACTAAGGGTCAAATTGGTAATTTTTCTTACATCTCCCCCCCCAGGGGCCCAGGTATCATATACACCGCCAAAATAAAGAGCCTTGAGTACTAGAAGAAAAGCACCTAGACCTAACAAAATTAAGTGAATACCCAAAATTGTAGTCATTTTATTTCTATCTTTCCAGACATAACCAAAGAATGGAAAAGATTCCTCAAGAGTCTCGGGTCCCAGAAGCGCGTGATAAATGCCACCGAAGCCTAAGACTGCGGAGGAAATTAGGTGAAGTACGCCAGATACAAAGTACGGAAAAGTATCTAGAACTTCCCCCCCTGGCCCTACTCCCCAACCTAGAGTAGCTAAGTGTGGAAGTAAAATCAACCCTTGTTCATACATGGGCTTTTCTGGTACGAAATGGGCCACTTCAAATAGGTTCATTGCTCCGGCCCAGAATACGATTAATCCGGCATGAGCTACATGAGCTCCAAGCAGTTTACCGGACAAATTGATAAGTCTGGCATTCCCAGCCCACCAAGCAAAGCCGGTGGTTTCTTGGTCACGACCAGCTAAAACGAAAGTTCCATTAAAGAGCGTTTCCACGTGGTAGAACCTCCTCAGGGAATATAAGATTTTCATGAGGCTGATCCTGAGCTGCCATCCACGCACGAATACCCTCGTTTAAAAGAATATTTTTGGTGTAGAAAGTCTCAAATTCAGGATCTTCCGCTGCACGGATTTCCTGGGAAACAAAGTCATAGGCACGTAAGTTCAGAGCCAAGCCAACTACGCCAATAGCACTCATCCATAAACCGGTGACGGGTACAAATAGCATAAAGAAATGTAACCAACGTTTATTGGAAAAAGCAACACCAAAGATTTGGGACCAAAAGCGGTTAGCAGTGACCATTGAATAAGTTTCTTCAGCTTGAGTTGGGTTAAAAGCACGGAAGGTATTTGCACCATCACCGTCCTCAAATAGAGTGTTTTCTACGGTCGCTCCATGAATAGCGCATAGCAGAGCCGCACCTAATACTCCGGCAACTCCCATCATATGAAATGGGTTCAACGTCCAATTATGAAATCCTTGGAAGAAAAGGATGAATCGAAATATCGCTGCTACGCCAAAACTCGGCGCAAAGAACCAACCAGATTGCCCCAGTGGATAAATAAGGAATACAGAAACAAAAACAGCAATTGGACCAGAGAATGAGATTGCATTATAAGGCCGCAATTGAACAGACCGAGCAAGTTCAAATTGGCGTAACATGAAACCTATTAGTGCAAAAGCCCCGTGGAGAGCTACAAAAGTCCATAGACCGCCTAATTGACACCAACGAGTAAAATCTCCTTGTGCTTCGGGCCCCCATAGTAGCAACAAAGAGTGTGCTAAACTATTGGCAGGGGTAGAAACTGCTGCGGTTAAGAAATTACAACCTTCCAAATAGGAACTAGCCAATCCATGGGTATACCAAGAAGTTACAAAAGTTGTCCCTGTAAACCAACCCCCTAAAGCGAAATAAGCACAAGGAAAGAGCAATAGGCCAGACCATCCTACAAAAACGAAACGGTCCCTTCGTAACCAGTCATCCATAGTATCAAATAGATCATTTTCTTCTTTAGGAATTCTACCAAGGGCTATAGTCATAGTGATCCTCCTATTCAATTACTTCAACCATTTCCGAGCACCTCATATCACTTTCCAAGGCATATGATAGTTTTATTATCTGTGGACGATTTCTTTCTCGTTCAATGCCCTTTTTCAATGGTCTCGAAGAGAGAAATTTCCCATTTTTATCTATGGAGTCACAGTCACAACCGAGGTCGTGGTAAATCCATGAATTTGATTCGATTTGTTTTTCTTATACTATTTATTTGTTTTTCTTATACTATAGAAATAGAAATAAATTGTTTTTCTTATACTATAGAAAGAAATAAACCTTTGAATTCAGCATTATTCCAAGACTCCTATTTCAAAGTCTATCTTTTAAGGGAAAAATGCAAATAAAAGTAACCCTTCTTTTCCCATTCCCTCTCTATTGCATGGGTGGAAGAACTAAAATAATAGAGGATTCTGAAAAAAAAAAATGGACCTTCGAAATCCAATTTTATGTGTAGCGCAAAGGAGTTGCGATTTCTTCTTATTCCTATAGAACATCTAGTAACAAGAATATGAAATCGTAAATAGCGAAAAATTCTTGTCTTGCGCGGTCTAAGTCTAAGGAAATAAAAAAAATTCGCTTATACAATTTCATCTACATCGAATTTATATATCAGAATAGCGGATAGAGGCATCATTAAAGGAGTCAGGTCTACTTACTTTATGCTTCTTTCCAATTTTATGGTGGATTTGATAAGAACCCTTTTTGCTTTCTTGATAAATAATCGACAAAAAAAGCGTTTTTTTTATATAACCTGCTTGTTTTATTATAATTATAACAAGTCCTATATGGAAATGCCCGCTAAAGAGAAAATCTATTTGATTGTCTCTCGGCCAATATCGATTTTTAGAAAGAAAAAACAAGAATTTTCTTCTTTTTTTATTAACATTAAGAAAAAAGAATATAATTAAAATGGAATTGGCAATATAATTTTTATAGACTTTTGAAAGAAAAAAAAGGGGTTTTTTGCAACCGTTATTTCTTATTTCTTGCCTATATCATATCACGGAAACCTTTCGCTTTGGAACGTGGAGAGATGGCTGAGTGGACTAAAGCGGCGGATTGCTAATCCGTTGTACAATTTTTTTGTACCGAGGGTTCGAATCCCTCTCTTTCCGCTCCCTTGGATCATTTGGGACTTTCGAATTGGAAAGAATTCTGACCCCCGGATTTTCTCATAGATAAATGTACGAAACAAATCCAATAAGAAAAAAAAAAACTGAATTTTTACTCCTCGCGTCCAGGATTCCGTCCTGGGTCATTAGATAAGAATCCAAAGATAAAGAGTGAAACAAAGAATATCACTACTGTATAAACAAAAAGTTTGAGAGTAAGCATTACATAATCTCCAAGATTTTTTTTTAAGGAATAGATTACCAGTTTTTCCTTACCACACGGATCCACTAGGATGGTTTTTTTTTATACCTAAAAATGCAAAAAAGAATTCTTGAAAAAAATTGCAAGAATTCTTTTATAATAAGCACTCTTATCAATAGCAAAAATAGGGTTAGGTGGTTAGGTATTGTGTAGGTACCTTTAGGTACCTGCTCAACCTAGGTGCAGGGGAGTAGAAAGGCTGATCCAAATTTATTGCTGTAGCTACCCATTCAATGTAGAAGAATTTAAATTTTAGAATCGAAGGTTCATAATATAAAAATATAAAACTTCTCGGCTTTTACCCATTTTAAAATTTTTTTGGAATGAACACATCATTCAATTTGGCATACAGAGTACTAAAGATTTCATCGAAAACTTACAGCAGCTTGCCAAACAAAGGCTAATAGAAAAAAGAATAGAGGTATAACAGGCATAATATCCACGATTGGATTGAAAATAGCATAAGCTTCGGGTAATTTGGCAAAGAAAAAACTAGTAGGATAAAGAACAGAATTAAAACAGATACAGGTTAAACTAAGTATATTAGGCATAACAAGCATTTCATTCTTGTAGAGTAAATAATTGGATTTTTCTTGAGTTATTTTTTTAAGGGAAAGAAGGAAAAGGCAGATTCAAAATCTTTTTTCTTCGGACTTTCCCAAACACAAAATACCTCCTTGTATTCGCACTCTCAAATGAGAGTGGAATAAATTCGACTTTCATATAATATCTTAATAGAATTCCATGTAATGATCAATGCATTTTTTTGATTCTATATTATCCGCATGTGTAGAATACTAGCAAGAGAATATCCCTCCTTTTTTATGTAATTGAAATGGTATTGACGAATAACAAATAAACATACTAGTGTTTATTAGTGTCGCATAAAACCCGAAATGGGGCGTGGCCAAGTGGTAAGGCAGCGGGTTTTGGTCCCGTTACTCGGAGGTTCGAATCCTTCCGTCCCAGATTGTTTCTGATGAAACAAACGGTGAAATCATATAGTATTCCGTACGAGACAAAAGTTTATTAAAGAGAATAATGATATCTTATTCTTTCTCAGAAAACATAATAAAGTCTTAAGTCCAGTCAAATTGACTATCTTTATTTTCATGAAAAAATGGGATCTATCAAGCACATTCAGGATATGCCTCTACTATAAAATCACTTAGTCATATTTTTTTCTTCCTTTTGGTATTCGAGTTGAAGAAGTACGAGAATTCTATAACTACCAAAAACTTTCAATCTTTTCATTGGAATAGTTTATTTAGTTATTATAGTTAATTGTTTTTGGTACTGAAAAAATATATTACTACTAGAATTCTAATTCTAGTAATTAAATTAATTAAACTTTTTTGGAGGTTGATAGTTTATTTATTGAGGAAGAGTCAATCCTTCTTTTCTCACTTCAAGATTGATCATCTCGAGCCATCCGTTGAGGGTGGAAATTTAAGAATAAATAAGTTTTAAGCAAACTTGTTTAGTCGTCTTTTTCAAACTATGTTTCATTCATATGATAGAATTTTAATATGGGTTTAAATAAATTGGATCTTGGCGGAGGCTTCCCGGATAAATACTTACTTTCTTTTATCCATATTGCTCCATAGATAGCAAGTTTTAATTAGTATAAAAAAACTAAACCAATGACTATTCATGATTCCATCCATATTGGATCAATTCTCTATACCACTTTGCAATGAAAAGAGGAATGTTTGTTATGGTAAAACTTCGTTTAAAACGATGTGGTAGAAAGCAACGTGCGACTTGAAGGACATGATCGATTGTGGATTTTGCTATCCATCATTTTCCATAGTAATGAAAATGCTCTTGGCTCGACATAGCCTGTTCTATTCGTTCCGAACCAAATTTGCGCTGGGTTTAAGTAACATAGTACACGATGGAGCTCGAGAGGACAGAATTTTTTTTATCAAGGGAAAGAATCTAGGGTTAGTGAAAACTAATAAATTAGGCCAACTTTGTCAGTCTATCCTTAATATAGAAATAAATCGAAAGGTTAAAATAAGAAGAAAGTCCAATAAAAGTATATCAGAATCAATCCCTCTTATTAGATTTCTATAGAAGAGATAAATGCTTTATCGAAGGAAATAAGAAAAAAGGGTATGTTGCTACTCTTTTGAAAGAAAAAAAATAGGAATTCCCGAAGTAATGTCTAAACCCAAGGATTTCACAAATCAAAGATAAAGGATTCCAGAACAAGTAAACACAATTTTCAATTGTCTCAACAACAGAGTTGGATTAGAATAAGGAATAAAAGTCAATTCGTTCGAAATGAGACAAAGAAAAGAGTTTAAAGACGACTCAAAAATTTTGGAAGGATTTTGCCTTCGAAGTTTGTCAGGCAAAATTAGCCCACTTGAGTCATGAGTATAAATGAAATTTGTTTTTTCTGTAAGGAAATTAATGCACGTCATAGTCTAATTTCTATTATTATCGACAGAAATTCGAATCATTTTCTCGAGCCGTATGAGGAGAAAACCTCATATACGTTTCTAGGGGGGGGCGTTGTTTATCTACATCTATCCCAATAAGCTGTCTATCGAATCGTTGCAATTGATGTTCGATCTCGAAGAGAAGGAAGAGATCTTCAAAAAGTAGGTTTTTATGATCCGATAAAGAATCAAACTTGTTTAAATGTTCCAGCTATTCTCTATTTCCTTGAAAAGGGTGCTCAACCAACAAGAACTGTTTATGATATTTTAAGGAAGGCAGAATTCTTTAAAGAAAAAGAAAGAACTTTGAGTTAATTGAAGAACTAAATGAATCAAAAAATAGGATAGGAGAAGATTATTAGTATTCCTAGTTGTCTAATTATTTAGACACAATTTACCTCTTTTTTAATCCTATTTGGATTTATATTATATCGTGCCAATCCAACATAAGCCCCTATTTTATTTACTTTTTCTATCTAATTTGTTTTCTTACCATTGTATTTCCATTGACAAAGGTCTATTGAACAAATAGAATTTGTAGATAGATGGGTCTCTTTATCCTCACTCCATATTCAATTTTTCCGCCTACACTTCGCTCAAATGATAAGGGTGTTCCTCTTGCATGTATTCTCATACAATATAATATATATTTTTTATAATATATATTTTTTGTTAATAAAAATCGCTAAAAATAAGGAGAATTTGGCCATCGTGATTAGGGTCGCTCTTTTTTTAACTTTACTTTAGTGGAATTTCACCGGACCTGTTCGTTTTGGCATTTGAGTGTTTTTCATGGTCGATAAAAAAAATCTTTTGATGTCTTGCTAGTTCAATGTTTTGACAGAAGCGCGCGGTGTAATTCCATTGATTTTTGGATTTCGATCGTATCTAAGATCCTTTTTTTATCTGGGTTGCTAACTCAATGGTAGAGTACTCGGCTTTTAAGTGCGACTATGATCTTTTACACATTTGGATGAAACAACAAATTCGTCCAGACTCTTGGTAGAGTCTAGAAGACCACGACTGATCCTCAAAGGTAATGAATGGAAAAAATAGCATGTCGTAATAAAATCAATCTTTTTTGAATGGAATCCAAAATTACGATTTTCTGGGTCTAATGAATAAATGGATAGAGCCTGGCTCCAATTCTGGTAAAATAAAAAGCAACGAGCTGAACTTCCTAATTGGAATGATTCCCCGCTCTAATTAGACGTTAAAAATAGATTAGTGCCGGATGCGGGGAAAGGTTGGGTTTTCCTATGAGTGGACCCTTTATTTTTTCTTTTTTTTTTTAGAAATCCTAATTATTCTTGATTATGGATTGAATAAGGGATGTTATGGATTGAATGTGTAAAAGAAGCAGTATATTGATAAAGAGGCTGTATTCCAAAGTCAAAAGAGCGATTGGCCTGCAAAAATAAAAAACTTGTTCTGTTCTTTTTTTTTAATTAGAACAAACATAAACTAATTGGGTAGAAAAGGAGCAGAAAAAGATCTGTGGATTAGACTCCCTTTCTTTCCAGGGTTTGTATTAAAAATGCAACACCCTGTTCTGACCATATTGCACTATGTATCATCATTCGATAAACCGAGAAATGCTTCTTCTCTCTGATTCAAGTAGAAATACAAATGGAAAAATTCGAAGGGTATTCAGAAAAACATAAATCTCGTCAACAATACTTTGTCTACCCACTTCTCTTTCAGGAATATATTTATGCATTTGCCCACCATTATGGATTAAATGGTTCTGAACCTGGAAATAGTTGTTAGTTGTAATAACAAGAAATTTAGTTCACTACTTGTGAAACGTTTAATTATTCGAATGTATCAGCAGAATTTTTTGGATAACTCGGTTAATCATCCTAACCAAGATCGATTATTGGATTACAAAAATTATTTTTATTCTGAGTTTTATTCTCAGATTCTATCTGAAGGGTTTGCGATCGTTGTGGAAATCCCATTCTCGCTACGGGAATTTTTTTGTCTGAAAGAAAAAGAAATACCAAAGTTTCAGAATTTACGCTCTATTCATTCAATATTTCCCTTTTTAGAAGACAAATTTTTGCATTTGGATTATCTATCACATATAGAAATACCCTATCCTATCCATTTGGAAATCCTGGTTCAACTCCTTCAATACCGTATCCAAGATGTTCCATCTTTGCATTTATTGCGATTCTTTCTCAACTATTATTCGAATTGGAATAGTTTTATTACTTCAATGAAATCCATTTTTTTTTTTCAAAAAGAAAATAAAAGACTATTTCAATTCCTATATAACTCTTATGTATCAGAATATGAATTTTTTTTGTTGTTTCTTCGTAAACAATCTTCTTGCTTACCATTAGCATCTTCTGGAACTTTTCTGGAACGAATCCACTTTTCTAGGAAGATGGAACATTTTGGGATAATGTACCCTGGTTTTTCTCGGAAAACCCTATGGTTCTTTATGGATCCTCTTATGCATTATGTTCGATATCAAGGAAAGGCAATTCTTGCATCAAAAGGCACTTTTTTTTTGAAGAAGAAATGGAAATGCTACCTTATCAATTTCTGGCAATATTATTTCTGTTTTTGGACTCAGCCGCGAAGAATCCATATAAACCAATTAGCAAACTCTTGCTTCGATTTTATGGGGTACCTTTCAAGTGTACAAAAAAGTTCTTTGTTAGTAAGGAATCAAATGCTGGAGAATTCATTTCTAATAGATACTCGAATGAAAAAATTCGATACCATAGTCCCCGCTACTCTCCTCATAGGATACTTATCAAAAGCTCAATTTTGTACTGGATCGGGGCATCCTATTAGTAAACCCATTTGGACAGATTTATCAGATTGGGATATTCTTGATCGATTTGGTCGGATATGTAGAAATCTTTTTCATTATCATAGTGGATCTTCGAAAAAACGGACTTTGTATCGACTAAAGTATATACTTCGACTTTCATGTGCTAGAACTTTAGCTCGTAAACATAAAAGCACGGTACGAACTTTTATGCAACGATTGGGTTCGGCATTTTTAGAAGAATTTTTTATGGAAGAAGAGCAAGTTTTTTCTTTGATGTTCACCAAAACAACTCTTTTTTCTTTCTGTGGATCACACACTGAGCGTATTTGGTATTTGGATATTATACGTATCAATGACCTGGTCAACCCTCTTAATTAATCATTAGACGAAATTAAGAAACAGGAAAGGGTTGATAAATGATCAAGAAAAAACTTTTCTATTTTTCATTCTGAAATGTTCTTTTTATTATAATAAAGAGTAGGTGAATCAACTTACTAATTAAAAAAATTAGTAGAACTTCCTCTTTGGAATAGAAATTGGCTATTTCTACATAGGGAAAGTCGTGTGCAATGAAAAATGCAAGCACGATTTGGGGAGGGATTTTTCTCTATTGTAACAAGGAAGAATTATCTACTCCATCCGACTAGTTCCGGGTTCGAGTCCCGGGCAACCCATATAGAAAAGACCCATCAAAGTTTTTCACTTTGACTCACTTCATTTACAAATACAAAATTATTGGTTTGGTTAATTTAGTTATATGGATAGCTAATCTTTGGGCTGACTTGGTTGACATTGGTATATAGTCTATGTTATACTGTTAAATAACAAGCCTTCTATTATCTATATTCTAGTTAATACGTGTGCTTGGGAGTCCTTGCAATTTGAATAAACCAAGATCTTACCATGACTGCAATTTTAGAGAGACGCGAAAGTACAAGCCTGTGGGGTCGCTTCTGCAACTGGATAACTAGCACTGAAAATCGTCTTTACATCGGATGGTTCGGTGTTTTGATGATCCCTACCTTATTGACCGCAACTTCTGTATTTATTATCGCCTTCATCGCTGCCCCTCCAGTAGATATTGATGGTATTCGTGAGCCTGTTTCTGGTTCTTTACTTTATGGAAACAATATTATCTCTGGTGCTATTATCCCTACTTCTGCGGCGATCGGATTGCACTTTTACCCAATTTGGGAAGCTGCATCTGTTGATGAGTGGTTATACAATGGTGGTCCTTATGAGCTAATTGTTCTACACTTCTTACTTGGTGTAGCTTGTTATATGGGTCGTGAGTGGGAACTTAGTTTCCGTCTGGGTATGCGTCCTTGGATTGCTGTTGCATATTCAGCTCCTGTTGCAGCTGCTACTGCTGTTTTCTTGATTTACCCTATTGGTCAAGGAAGCTTTTCTGATGGTATGCCTTTAGGAATCTCTGGTACTTTCAACTTTATGATTGTATTCCAGGCAGAGCACAACATCCTTATGCATCCATTCCACATGTTAGGTGTAGCTGGTGTATTCGGCGGTTCCCTATTCAGTGCTATGCATGGTTCCTTGGTAACCTCTAGTTTGATCAGGGAAACTACTGAAAATGAATCCGCTAATGAGGGTTACAAATTTGGTCAAGAGGAAGAAACTTATAATATTGTGGCTGCTCATGGTTATTTTGGCCGATTAATCTTCCAATATGCTAGTTTCAACAACTCTCGTTCTTTACACTTCTTCTTGGCTGCTTGGCCTGTAGTAGGAATCTGGTTCACTGCTTTAGGTATTAGTACTATGGCTTTCAACCTAAATGGTTTCAATTTCAACCAATCTGTAGTTGATAGTCAAGGTCGCGTTATTAATACTTGGGCTGATATCATCAACCGTGCTAACCTTGGTATGGAAGTAATGCACGAACGTAATGCTCACAACTTCCCTCTAGACTTAGCTGCTGTTGAAGTTCCATCTATTAATGGATAAGGTTTTTCTGCTAACATATAAGAATTTTTGAAGACAGAAATACCCAATATCTTGTTCTAGCAAGATATTGGGTATTTCTGTCTTTATTTTGAATCTTTTTTTCTTCTTAATCTTTCTATTCAGAATTCAGTTAACGACGAGATTTAGTATCCTTTCTTGCATTTTCATAACTCGTGAAATGCCGAGTAGGCACGAATTCCCCCAATTTGCGACCTACCATAGGATTTGTTATGTAAATAGGTATATGTTCCTTTCCATTATGAATCGCGATTGTATGGCCAACCATTGTGGGTAGAATGCTAGATGCCCGGGACCACGTTACTATTGTTTCTTTCTCCTCCTTCATATTGACCTTTTCTATCTTTGCCAATAAATGATGAGCTACAAAAGGATTCGTTTTTTTTCGTGTCACAGCTGATTACTCCTTTTTTCCTTTTTAAAGAGTGGCATTCTATGTCCAATATCTCGATCGAAGTACGGAGGTCAGAATAAATAGAATAATGATCAATGGAAAAAAGAAAAAAATCCTTTAGCTGGATAAGGGGCGGATGTAGCCAAGTGGATCAAGGCAGTGGATTGTGAATCCACCATGCGCGGGTTCAATTCCCGTCGTTCGCCCATCGCATTATTGCAAATTCCAAAAATGCAATTTTCCATATTCCTAGTTACGTATTTACTTACGGCGACGAAGAATAAAACTATCGCTATATTTTTTCCTTTTCCTAGTTCTTCTTCCAAGCGCAGGATAACCCCAAGGGGTTGTGGGTTTTTTTCTACCAATGGGAGCTTTCCCTTCACCGCCCCCATGGGGGTGGTCCACAGGGTTCATAACTACCCCTCTTACTACGGGGCGTTTACCTAGCCAACACTTAGATCCGGCTCTACCCAAACTTTTTTGGTTCACCCCAACATTACCCACTTGTCCGACTGTTGCTAAGCAGTTTTGGGATACTAAACGGACCTCCCCAGATGGTAATCTTAAAGTGGCCGATTTACCCTCTTTTGCAATGAGTTTCGCTACAGCACCTGCTGCTCTAGCTAATTGCCCACCCCTTCCACGTGTGATTTCTATGTTATGCATGGCCGTGCCTAAGGGCATATCGGTTGAAGTAGATTCTTCTTTTCTCTCAAAAAACCCCTTCCCAAACTGTACAAGCTTCTTCCAAAGCATACGGCTTTCTAGATGTATATGACGATCTCTAGACAGATGGATCTTATATGAATCATATGATGAAGTACCACATGAGTGGATATATAGGAAAGGAATCCAAATCTGCCGAATCGCTCATGTTATGATCTTCTACATCCTAGGTCTCTGCGTTCCGTCATCTGGCTTATGTTCTTCATGTAGCATTCAGATCGAATGACTCTATGAAATTACGTCGATACTTCCACATATTATGGGTAACGTAGGAGACATCCCTATTTTCCCCCGGGGGTCTTAATTACCACTGCTTAGCTTTCAATTTGCCTCTGACCATCAAATTAAATGTGAATAACCCGTCCTCCTCTCTTTGAAACAAGGGGCGCTTCCGGTTCTGTGCGTGCTTCAAACAATTTTGTCTTCTCCATATTACCATATCTCTAGAGCCAATAATTTTCTATGAGGAACTACTGAACTCAATCACTTGCTGCCGTTACTCAACAGTTTTCTGTTGAGGTCTATCCCGTAGAGGTAGTCAAATTGGATCAGTGATCGATTTCTAGGTTTCGTCGTAAACCTAATTGGTTACTTCCAATTACGTAAATCAATAGTTCAAACCGCACTCAAAGGTAGGGCATTTCCCATTGATATAGGAACTTTTGTACCAGAAACAATAGTATCTCCAATTATAGCCCCTCTGGGATGTAAAATATATCTCTTCTCACCATCCCCATAGTGTATGAGACAAATGTATGCATTTCGATTAGGGTCGTATTCTATGGTTACGATTCTACCAGATATGTCTTTTTGATTCCGTCGAAAATCTATTTTACGGTATAGGCGCTTATGACCTCCCCCTCTATGCCTTGCGGTAATGATTCCTCTGGAATTACGACCTTTACCACAACGGTGCCGTCCATGGATCAAATTATTTCGTGGATTGGATTTCACTTGCCTGTCTACGGTTCCCTTGCGTGTGCTCGGGATAGGTGTTTTGTATAAATGTTTCGCCGTATTATTAAGTATTCTCCTTTAGTTTTTTTCTCTATCTAGAAGTGGAATAGAATAACCCGTTGAAGGGTAATGATCATACGTCTGTAATGCATTGTATGGCCCAGAATAGGTCCTATTCTTCTACCTTTTCCAGGTAGTCGATGGCTATTCACAGCTACCACCTTAACACCAAAGAAGAGTTCGACCCAATGCTTTATTTCTGTCTTAGTGAATCCCGATTCGACATTAAAAGTATATTGATTCTTTCCCAATAAACGAAGACTTTTTTCTGTAAATACTGCGTATTTGATTCCATCCATAAATCGACTTTCCCTCCTATGCTCTGAGTTCCAGTATCGATAAGAATTCGAGTTCTTATTGTTCTTATGTTATGGTATGAATATACCATACCAATTCGTTATGTATGGATGATGGATGAGATTCCATGGATAGAGAGCCAGTTCCAATAGACTTATGGAATGTTCCCGTTCGTGTGCATCCAGCAGGAATTGAACCCGCAAATTTACCAATTATGAGTTGGGCGCTTTAACCATTCAGCCATGGATGCTTAACAGGGATCATCGTACATCGTAAATAACCAATTTTCATATAGAAAGACATATCATAGAAAAATGAAATCGAAAATATTCCGAGATGGCAAATATTCGGAGATGACTATGAAAACACCTCTCTGGATCCTCGAATTGAAAGAGAGATTGAGAGGGATCAAGAATCCTAATTCTCGCTATTTGGAATGGATCCAATTCTATTGAGTCTGACTCATAGTGATCATTTCTCTTTAGCAAAGAATGACCTTGGTTATCAAAGGATTGAACAACCGGGATCCATTTACTTATGATACCTAGTTGGCATTGATAACAAGGATCTAATGAATTATGAGTTTAATAGATCCTCTTTAGCAGAAAGACGTATATTCCTTGCTCATTATCAGACA
>NW_028259894.1:0-30187 GCF_056163025.1 Triticum urartu | reverse complement strand
ATTCTTCTCCAATCTGAGTTTTGCTCAAGTCTCGAATAAACTCAAGGACATATTCAAAAAAATTCTGACCGTCGGTCGGGATGGTTTGTGGATTCCGAACAGCTATGACAACTGAACCTAGCAAGATAGTAATTACGACCGCAAGAAGTGATGAGTACTTGGGCATGAATTTGGAAACCTCCTATTTGCCAATAGAAGTGTTGGCCTACTTCTACACCCGATATATCGTATAACCCCTTGAGTGTTTTAATGGAACAAGGTATAATATTCATATTGTCCTCTGATAAAAATTGAACTTCAAAAAAGGAATTCTTTTGATTCAACCATCTCTTTCTCAACTCAGCAACTTGAAGTATTAATCTTATATTTAGGATACCAAGAAAGCACATCAGATCATAATATATATCAATACCCTCTAATATATATCAATATTCCCCTTCTTTTTTCTATGCAAAAAAAATTCTATGCAAAAAAAAAGATATAGTAAAGTAAGTGATTCCATAAATTTACGCAGTTGCCCAAGAATTCACTATATATTCTTAATCAACGATTTCTTATATAGAGAGAACGGCCCTCACAAATTGAAAATACTAATTTGTTAAGAATCAATCGAATTGAAGTCATAGTGTCATCGTTGGCTGGAATCGATATATTCGCGAGATCCGGGTCACAATTTGTATCGACTAAAGAAATAGTAGGAATCCCCAAAATGGCACATTCCCGAAGAGCTATATACTCTTTTTGCTGATCAAGGACGATCACAATGTCTGGCAATCTCGTCATATATTTGATCCCGCCGAGATACCTTTGCAAAGTAGATAATTTTCTCTTCAAGATTGCCACATCTCTTTTTGGGAGATGGTGGAATTTTCCCATTTTTTCTTCTGCTCTTAAGTCTCTAAATTGAGAAAGTCTAGTTTTCGTAATCGACCAATTCGTTAACATACCACTGAACCACTTTTTATTAACATAATGACAACGAGCCCTTATTGCAGCTGATGCTACTAAATCTGTTGCTCTTTTTTTGGTACCAACAATTAAGAAACTTTTTCCCTGACTTGCTGCATCAAAAACTAAATCACAAGCTTCTGATAAAAAACGAGCCGTTCTAGCGAGATTTATAATATGAGTACCTTTACGCTTTGCCGAAATGTAAGGGGCCATTTTAGGATTCCATTTCTTAATACCATGACCAAAATGAACTCCTGCTTCTATCATCTCTTTCAAATTAATGTTCCAATATCTTCTTGTCATTTTTTCCACACTTCCTTTTTTTTAATCCTACCATTCCATTACGGAATTTAGTTCTTTTTGAAGATTAAGAAAGATCCGAAATAGCTTGAAATAAATAATAATTGTTCCGAGAGAACCTTGTACTAAGATAAGAGTTGGCCATTGATACATGGTATAAACATAACCACCTTAATGAATTAACTGACTTGTTTTACTTATTAAAATAAAAATCTTAAAAATCTAAAATTTGACCTGTTAGTGTTCTAAGTTCAAAAGTCTAGTAAAGTAAAAAATATTTTTATGGGGGTTCTTATGTCTCATAAAAATTGTTTGTTACGTCAGAATCTGAAGAAACTAATTCTGTATGGAGAAACAAAAAATCTCTCATTTCCGACGCGAATAGATTTTTTTTTTTTATTTCGAAATAAAGGTTCTTGTCTTGTGGGGAACGATGCACAAATTTTTGGAATCCGGTACCAACAGGTATAATCCCCCCCAGAACTACGTTTTCTTTCAAGCCTTTCAACCAATCAATGCGACCTCGTAGGGCAGCTTTTGCTAAAACTCGAGCAGTTTCTTGAAAACTTGCTTCAGATATGAAACTTTGGGTATTCAGGGAAGCCCTTGTTATTCCCAATAAGATTGCCCGATAATAGATCGATTCATCCAAAGCTCGTCCTGCTCGTTCCGCTCGCAATAGTCCGATTAATTCCCCAGGCGAAAAAACATTAGACATTCCATCTTCGGAAACCCGCACTTTTGATGTTACTTGGCGTATAATAATCTCTATATGTCTATTATGGATCTGTACCCCTTGGGATCGATAAACCTTTTGGATTTTATTAACCAAAGAGATACGACTTTGGGCTATGGTTAGCTCAGCTCCAATCAAGAATCCCCAAGGGACCCCAAGAATTCTTGGTATACGCTCATTCCAATCCTCAATTCTCCTTTCGAGATTCGGGGATAATGAATCAATTGAACGCGCTTCAAAGATTTGTTCCACTTTTGGAAGACCTTGCGTTATGTCACTAGATCTCGATTTTTCATATATAAACGTAACTAACCTATCTCCCTTGTAAAGGATTTCTCCATAATGACCATTAACAGTTGCTCCTGTAGTGGCCAAATAAGGTTTAGCTGCTCTTATAACAAAGGAATTCATATTTACAATGAAAATTTGACCGGATTTTTTTATGTGCGATTTAAATAGACATACATTTTCACAAATAAATTGTCCAAGGTGAATTATTGCCAATGTCTCTTCCCAAGAATCATGATGGACAAAGTGACAATTCAAAAGGAATGGATCCAACATTATGTTACTATCGAAATTAGAAATCCTTTTATTTTCATCTATTAAAGAGTATTTAAGTTCTTGAAGTACTTGGAAGGTTTGTTTTAAATTGTCAACGAACAAATATTTTTTTAACAGGATTTTATTATGCGTTAGTAAATAGTAAGATGAAGAAAAATGCGATATACTAGCTACAATAGCGCCTAAGGGCCCAAAAATTTCTCGAATAGGAATTCTAGGATTCCATTCTTTTATCGCATTGGGATGTTTTGAATTCTTGAATAAACCAATTCGAGAACAGTTGGATGCCGACAAAATCATCAAAGAGTGGTATTCTTTATTTCGATTCAACAAAGTGCCAATAGCTTCTGGATGTTGGCTAAGTGATTCAATCTTCGCCTTGGAATAAAAAGAATTGATATTGGCGCGATCTAACCTATTATGGGGAATCGGTCCTGCACTTGTCCTACCATACCTTTTTCGTGTATACGAAATAGTGGACTTGACTAACTCAATTCTTAGGAAATCGCGAATAAGATCATTTGCTCTTACCTCAACAAGGGAAGCACCAGCCTTTTCTTTTTCTTCTTGTTCCCAATTCACTACTAAGCAAGTTCTAACAAATTGACTATTTGTGTGATAAATTCTTTGAGTTAACTTGCTATTTTCATGAGAAATAAAATTGACAAGTCGAATTTGGAGATTATTTTCTTCTTGCAAGAGATCCTGCGGGAAAAGTGTTGCTAAATTTCTTCCTTCGTCCATTTCATATGCCACTGTAGGGCGAACGGAAACAAAATACTTTTCCTTGCTCTTGAGAATTTTTTTCCGTTGAACATAGACCCAATTTTTCCTTTTTTTTGATTCCTTAGAATCTTTTTTTTGTCTTTCTGGCGGTATCAAACAGCCACCTAATATCTTATCCGCCTCTTCAGGAAAATGAATATCTCCGGAAAATATTTTGAGTTCCGTATGGCTTTTTTTTCTCTTCACTCGGACCAGTCCGCCTAGTCGACTTCTTGTATTTTTTGTGAGTTGTGTATTCACTCCAATAATACTATTGTCAAGTATCTTTAGGGATGAAGATCTCGGCAAGATATGAAGTTCTTGAAGAATGAAAAAAAACCGATCTACTTCTTTTTGGTATTTTAGACTAAATTCTTTTGTTCCTCGATGCTCAATCAAACCCTCTTTTTTTAAGATGGAATCTTCCTCTGGGCTCTCGTATTCGTCCTCTGAATCTTCTTCTGAGTCTTCCTCTAAAGTACCATATTTTTCCTCTGCGCTTTCCCCGGGGCTGCCATATTCGTCTTCTGAGTCTTCCTCTAGAGTTCCATATTCGTCCTCTTGGGTCCTATATTTGCTCTCTGGGCTCCCATATTCCTCTTCTGAGTCTTTCTCTAAAGTCCTATATTCGTTCTCTGGGTTCCCATATTCGTTTTCTGGGCTCCCATATTCGTCTTCTAGGGTTTCATATTCGTATTCGTCTTCTAGGATTCCATATTTAGATTCTTCTAGGGTTTCATATTCATATTCGTCCTCTCGGGTCCTGTATTCGTCTTCTAGGGTCTCATATTCCTCTTCTGAGTCTTCCGCTCGAGTCCTATATTCTTCTTCTAGGGTCCTATATCTAAATTTAACAATTCCTGAACCCTTTTTATCTTTTCTGTATCGGGGATCGTCAAAATAAGCAAAAATAGTATTTCTACGTAAAACACCCATAAGGGGGATTTCAATCGAAATCCCAAAACAGGATATTAGTTCTTTCTCTTGTTCTTGATGATATTGTAATGGAATGACGAACCTATTTCTTCGCTTTTTCGCCAACAAATCTGAATTATCTTGAAAAATAGAAGGATAGATAAAATTCCAATGGCCATTGGACATGATTCGATCCGACGTTGAATAATCAAGAATTTCCCTATCTTTTTTACCATAAGTATTCATTTGATCTTGATCCTTGTGGAGTGAAAAAGACGCTATACTGGATCTGCACATACTTACTGACAATATCCATAAATGGCTTGTTTTTGGTAATCGGCGAAGATTACCATATTGATATTCGGGCGCATGGTAAACATCAGTACTCCAGTGCATTTCGCCGTCTGATTCAGAATAAATATGCTTTTGTACCCTTTCTTTAAAATGTAAAGTGGACGTTCCGGCACGAATCTCCGCAATTACTTGTTCGGATTTTACATATTGATCATTTTGCACTAGAATCAAGCTTTTTGAGGGAATATTCACACTATATAGAATATCTTGACTCTGAATAGTTACATGCAAGTCTATATAACATAGAAAAGCAGGCTGCCCATGACGGGTACGTGTGGGGTGAACCAAATTCTCATTGAATTTTATTTTTCCATTCGAAGGGGATCGTACAAGGTCGGCAGTACCCCCTGTGAATACTCCGCCAGTATGAAAAGTTCTTAATGTTAGTTGAGTCCCTGGCTCCCCAATTGATTGACCTGCAATAATACCTACGGCTTCTCCCAATTCGACCAGATCACTATGAGTAGGACTCCGGCCATAGCATAATTGACAGATCCAAGAAGTGCTTCGGCAAGTAAAGGGGGTTCTAATATATATTGGTTGTGCTCGAAATGGTTGTGCTCGAAAGGCAGTTATGAATCGATTGACTAATCCAATTCCAATATCTTGATTTCGCGCGGCAATGCATCGTGAACCGATATATATATCGTCTGCTAATACACGACCAATTAGTGTTTGGACAAAAAGTTTTTCCGTCATCCCATTTTGAGGACTTACAGAAATACCTCGGATAGTACCACAATCTCTTCTACGCACAATAATATGTTGAACTACTTCAACAAGTCTACGTGTAAGATATCCAGCATCTGCTGTTCGCACAGCAGTATCTACAACCCCTTTGCGGGCTCCATAGCAGGAAATTATATATTCTGTCAAAGAAAGTCCCTCGCGTAAATTGCTTTGAATAGGTAAATCAATCATTT
The DNA here is from genome assembly GCF_056163025.1 of Triticum urartu. NCBI lineage: Eukaryota > Viridiplantae > Streptophyta > Magnoliopsida > Poales > Poaceae > Triticum > Triticum urartu. The sequence continues at coordinate 24,679 of NW_028259894.1, read as the reverse complement.
GTCCTTGAGGGTCCGACATTAATCCTCTCATACCTACTAATTGGTGTACTTGAGATGCATTTCCTCTGGCTCCTGAAAAAGACATTAGATAGACTGGATTAGAAGGATCCGTTATCCGAAAATTTGAATTCATTTCTTGTTTCAAATATTCACTTGTCGCATACCATATCTCAACAGATTGGCGTAATTTTTCTACCGCGTGTACAGCCCCATAATAATAGTGTTTCTCCAAAAGAAAACTCTGTTGTTCCGCGTCTTGGACTAACCATCCCTTAGAGGGTATTGTTAAAAGATCCTCGATTCCTAACGAAATCGATGTAGTAGTGGCTTGATGGAAGCCCAGAGTCTTTAGTTGATCCAGTATATGGGATGTATATCCCATTCCAAAATGATCTATTAATCTGCTAATAAGTCGTTTCATACCAGTTCCGTCTATCTCTTTATTATGAAAGACCAGATTGGCCCGTTCCGCCATACATAAGTACCCCCTTTTCGGCTGAGTAGGATTCGACAATTGCTGAGTAGGATTCGACAATGGGCCTGAGTCAGTGATTCGAAAATTTAATTAACTTAATTGCCTCAATCTCAATCTGGATTCGCGTGGCAAATAATGATGATACTAGGGAAATCGGAATGCCCCCCGAAAGGGGAGGGGCATCGCCGAATCTAACTTTCTTGTTTAGGTAGTGTATGAATAGGCCTGACTAAATCCTTGTATGGCTTCCTCTATTTCTCTATAAAAAGAAATATGACCAAGAGTGGTTCGAATGTATATCGAACGAATTTCTTTTTTTCTATTTCCCATTATTAGATAGTGGGCATAAATCTCATGATAAGTCCCCAAAGATTCATATTGAACTTCAATCGGAACTTCTCTTGACCCAATGACGCGTTGATCCAGGTTCCATCGTAGCCACAAGGGACTATCTAAACTGATTAGTTTTTGTCTATAAGCTCCCAGTGCATCATAAGAACTAGAAAAATGGGGTTCTTTATCTTTCCTATATTTAAAATTATTATTATTATTGTAATTTACTTTTAGATTTGGGTAGTTTCTGCAACTATTATATCTATTTGCACAAATACCTCGACGCTTTCCAATCGTTAATACATAAAGCCCGATAAGCATGTCTTGGGTTGGTACGCAAATAGGATCCCCAATAGCGGGAGATAAGAGATTCATATGAGAAAACATAAGTAAACGGGCTTCTGCCTGAGCTTCCAAGGATAAAGGTAGATGAACAGCCATTTGATCTCCATCAAAGTCCGCATTGAAACCCTTACACACTAATGGGTGTAAAGAAATAGTACGCCCCTCTACTAAAGTGGGTTGAAAGGCCTGTATGCCTAATCTATGCAGGGTAGGTGCTCTATTTAACAGTACAGGATGTCCCCGCATAACTTCTTGAAGTATTTCCCATACAATGGGTTCTTTTTCCCAAATTTTCCTTTTAGCAATCCTTACATTAGAAGTGGCGCGTTTCGTGATTAAATCGCGAATTACAAATAGCTGAAAAAGCTTTATTGCTATCTCTAGAGGTAATCCACATTGATGTAATGAAAGCGAAGGACCCACAACAATGACAGAACGCCCCGAGTAATCGACCCGTTTCCCAAGCAGAGTCTCGCGAAACCTTCCCTCTTTACCTTCAATTACATCTGAAAGTGATTTGTATACTTTATTGTGACCATCCCTCGTCGGTTGCCCGCGGGACCCACTATCAAGAAGTGTATCCACGGCTTCTTGTACCAATTTTTCCTGGCACATTACTAAATCTGCTGGCGCTAATTCACTTCTTTTTAATAGATAGGCAAGATTGTTGTTCCGACGGATAACTCTCTTATAAAGTTCATTAATGTCTGAAGTCACTACTTTATCTCCAGACCTATAAACAATAGGTCTCAATTCGGGAGGAAGAACCGGTAATAAGCACAAAACCATCCATTCTGGTTCTACATTTGTTTGAATAAAATGTTTCGCCAATTGCATGCGTCTAATCAAAAAAACTTTTCTTATTCGTCTTTTTCTATCTTCCCACTCATCTCCACTATACCCCTCGTCTTCTAATTCCTTCCATTCGACCAAAGAATTCTCTATAATAATTCGCAAATCCAAATCTGCTAATTGTTCTCTAATAGCACCTGCTCCTGTCGCAATTTCCCGATTTCGAAATGTTGCAAAGCCTGGGGTAGAAAAAAAGGGAGAAATGCTGTGGTTACAGGATGCAATTTCCTCTTCGAATAAACCTCGTAATCGTAAAAAAGTGGGTTTTTTAGTGCTGGGCCTAGCAAAAGAGAAATCGCCGTATACTAGGCCCTCCAACTTCTTAAGAGGTTTATCTAAAAGATTCGCGATATAACTAGGAAGACCTTTCAAATACCACACATGAGTCACGGGACATGCGAGTTTGATGTATCCCATTTGATATCTTCGTATCCGAGAATCCACAAATTCGACCCCGCATTTTTGGCAAAATCTTTCGTCTTCGTTTTCAGCTCCGCTCGCTCGAGAATTGCCACAAGCGCAAATCCCGCTTTTTATGGGTCCAAAGATTCTTTCGCAAAACAATCCATCTTTTTCTGGTTTATCGGTTTTATAATGAAAAGTAGAGGGCCTTGTGACTTCGCCAACGACTTCTCCATTAGGTAGGTTTTTGTTAGCCCAAGCCTTTATTTGTTGAGGGGAAACGAGTCCAATTTGAAGTTGTTGATGTTTATATTGGTCAATCATAAAATAGAAATAAGAAAAGAATTTATATTTATTCCGATCAAACTTCCTCCCTATTAACCTGGAAGTTCTTTTCAGATACAAGGAAATGATTCAGTTCTAGAGCCAAAGATCGTAGTTCTCGAACGAGCACTCGAAAAGATTCTGGAGGATCCTCATGATTAGGTATTCTTTTTCCCCAGATCGTAGCATTAAGTATTTCTTGGCGAGCTATAAGATGGTCAGATTTATAAGTAAGTATCTCTTGTAAAATATGAGCAACACCAAATCCTTCTAAAGCCCAAACTTCCATTTCTCCTACTCGTTGTCCCCCTTGCTTGGCTCTTCCTCTAACCGGTTGTTGTGTAACAAGTGAGTAGGGCCCAGTAGAACGCCCATGAATTTTCTCATCAACTTGATGAATTAATTTTAAGATATAGGACTTCCCTATTAGAACAGGTTGCTCAAAGGGGTCGCCTGTTCTTCCATCAAATATTCTGCTTTTTCCCGGGTACTCGGGTTCAAATACCCATGGATTTTTTGTTTCTTTACTGGCTTCATATAATTCTGAAAACACAAGTTTTCTTGAAGCCTCTTGCTCATATCTCTCATCAAAGGGTGCTATTCTATAATGTTTCTTTAGCAGATCCCCCGCTAATCCGAGCGAGCTTTCAAATATTTGTCCCACATTCATTCGGGAGGGTACTCCTAAGGGATTGAAGACCATATCAACGGGTGTTCCATCTTGCAAATAGGGCATATCTTGCCTAGGCAAAATTTTGGAAATGATCCCTTTATTCCCATGTCTTCCGGCTACTTTATCCCCAACTTTGATTTCACGTTTCTGTAAAATATATACACGAACCATTATGTCGAGCGGGTCCCTTTGGATCCATTTCACATCGATAACGCGCCCTCTTCCACCTATAGGTAATTTCAGAGAAGTTTCTTTTGAAGTGGAAACCTCAAGGCCAAATATGGCCCGTAATAATCCAGCTTCCGCGATATAAGATGATTCGCTCGCTATCTGAGGCGTTAATTTACCTACTAAAATATCACCAGTTTCTACCCAGGATCCCAACCTAACAACTCCATTTCTGTCCAAATTGCGGAGTAAATGTTCTTCTAGATGTGGTATTTCTTTAGTGATTTTTTCAGCGGAGCCCTGGCTTGTCGTATCCGTCTGAATTTCATATTTCCGGATGTGAAAAGAGGTATAAATATCTTCATATACCAAACGTTCGCTAATTAGTACTGCGTCTTCAAAATTGTAACCTTCCCATGGCATATAAGCTACTAATACGTTTTTTCCTAAAGCAAGTTCGCCCCCAATTGTAGCAGCTCCTTCTGCTAAAATTTGTCCTTTTTTAATGGATTTACCCCGTGGAACCCGGGGTTTTTGGTGCATACAAGTATTTTTGTTAGAGCGACGGTGGTTAACTAAAGGAATACTTATAGTCTTCCCACTACTTGATAAAAGTATCTTATGACTATCAGTAGAAATGATCTTTCCCTCGCGTTCGGCTATAATGGAAACCCTCGAATCTAGAGCTGTTTGGCGTTCCAATCCAGTTCCAACAATGCATTTCTCGGACCGAGAAAGCGGAACTGCTTGGCGCTGCATATTAGAACTCATTAAAGCCCGATTCGCATCATTGTGCTCAATAAAAGGAATGAGAGAACCCCCAATAGAAAAATATTGGAAAGGAAAAATACTTCTAACATGAATCTGTTCCCATGCAATAGTCAAGAATTCTTGACGGTATCTAGCCGGAACAACCTGTTCTTCCTGAATACCTTGATTCAAGGACAAAGAATTTCCTGCTGCTATCATATAATATTCATCTCTATTTGGTGATAGATAAACCACCTGTCTCTCTTTTTTTTCTTTTGCTTTCTCAGCAGATATTTCATAAAACGGACTCTCTATGGATCCCCACAAGTGATCAATTCTCGCATGAATTGTTAAGGATCCAGTAAGTCCAACATTGATTCCTTCAGACGTGTCAATTGGACAAATACGCCCATAGTGACTCGGATGAATATCTCGGCTCCGAAAACTTGCGGTTCTCCCCGTCAACCCTCCAGGACCTAAACAACTCACTTTTCGCCCATGAACAGTTTGTGTCAATGGATTCGTTTGATCAAAAACTTGAGATAACGGGTATGTGCCAAAAAAGGTCTCATAAGTAGTTATTAATAAAATTGAAGTTGAAGTTGGAGTTACCAAAGTTTGGGGAGTCGGTTTCGATTGACGTATGAATACTCTACGAATAGTTTTTTGAACTGCATGTTGTAAACGACCAAGAGCCAATCCGAATTGATCTTGTAACAGATCCGCAACCGAACGAATACGTTTATTTTTCAAGTGATTCATATCGTCATCGTCAAGTATACCCGTTCCAAATTTCATTCCAATCAAATGATCCGTAGCGGCCAATACATCTCGTGGTAACAAGAATGTATTGTTCTGAGGAATATCAAGATTAAGTCTCCGATTCATATTTCGTCGACCAATCCTTCCTAATTCACATTTTTGTTGAAAAAATTTCTTTTGTAATTCCTCGCATAAGGACTCCGAAAATACCAGGTCCCCACCTACACAAGCAAATTGTTGATAAAACTCCAAAATAGCTTTTTCTTTTGACTCAATCCTCTTCTTCTCTTTAGCATTCGGGAAAGACAAGAAAATTTCAGGGTAGGAAACATTATCCAGAATTTCTCTTAGATTCGAACCCATAGCTGATGATAGAACTAGAATAGATATCTTTTGTTTTCTACTCACGCGAGCCCATATCCTTTCTTTTTTATCAATTGCTAATTCCGATCTCCCCCCCCAATCTGATATTATAGTGCCAGTGTAGATAGAAATTCCCTTATGATCTAATTCCGAGCGGTAGTAAATACCAGGACTTAGCAATATTTGATTGATCACAATTCGGTATATTCCATTTATAATAAAGGTTCCTAAGGAATTCATTATAGGAATGTTTCCGATAGAAATGGTTTGCTTTTGCACATCGAAACCAAAAATTAATCTCGCAGATACATATAATTCGGAAGAATAGGTGAGTGATTCATACACAGCATCTCTTTCTTTTATCGAGGGTTCTAGCAGTTGATATCCTTTCGCAAATAATTGAAATGCAATTTCGTGATCTGGATCTTTAATTGTTGGAAACTTGTCAAGTTCTTCTGCCAAGGCTTGATTAATGAACCTACAAAATCCCTCGAATTGGATCTGACTAAATCCGGGTATTGTGGACATTCCCTCGTTTCCATTCCGGAGCATCTTAATCTTAAGTTTCCTGTTTATCAAAGAAAAATTCCATTATCAGCTCACTCTTCATCAATCCCTATGGATCGATCTAGCAATCATGGAATCTATATTCTGTTTACTGAATCACATGAAATTCTAGGGAACTCCACATACGTATTTCATATATGTATTTCATACATATGAATAGAGACCATTTGGACGAAAGTTCGAGTTTGCCAGGGGTACAAATGAAATGAAAATGAATTGATAAAACATTCCTACAAAAAAAATTCTGCCACTTATACTTTATGTTATGATATTCTAATCAGATTGGATGGCAAAGATTTCTCATTTTATCTCCTTTCTATGAATGTAATAAAGCCGTAATATAATATACTAGAAAGTTTGACTTTACTTCGATTTAGAATAGCGTGCTTACTTTAATTTCTCAAAATAATTTGAGGGTTCTTTTTTATTTCGGATCGGAGTAGTATAATTGCTAGAAAATTCAGTATTTCATTGTGGAATTCTAAAATAAAGTAAGTCCCTTTTTTAAGTACATGCCAATCTAGTTATCCACCTCTCCCCATATCCATGCTTTTCTTTTATCGTAATTTCACTTGGGTACGCCAAGATAGTCAGGTTATACTCTATATCAGAGCAAATTTCCTTTTTTTATTCAAGATATTTAATTTAATACTTTGAAAAATTAAAGCATGATTCCCCATAGAGATATGTACATAAAGGGGATCTTTGGATAATAATGCTGTTCGGACCTAAAGTTTACCTATACACGGATTAAGCATAAAGCCATAATATTTTATTATGCCATTGAAGGGGGGGGAGATAATACCGATTTAAGAGTAGTTCACTACTGCAATAAAAAAAAGAGAATTCTAGTTAACGGTTCCAATTTATTCTGAATTTTGCAGCCTGTGAATAGAAATCCACTTTTTCTTCTTTTTCATCTCAATAGAAAGAAATGGGAAGTTTTATTGTGTTAACAATGTATGTTTTAAGATAGAATCTATCGAGGAGAATAATAGAAACTGGATCAAAAAAAGCAGGAATAGATTTTTTGAAAAAGATTGGAAAAAAGTAAGTAGAATTATATTCAAAATAAAAGGGGCTTTTCGTAAGAAAACGTGGATGAATACTTGCTGTTTTCTAGATTTTTGATCGGATTTTTTGGCGGCATGGCCAAGCGGTAAGGCAGGGGACTGCAAATCCTTTATCCCCAGTTCAAATCTGGGTGCCGCCTGATCAATAAAATACTTAGGTTTTTTTTATAGTGCTGATCGAATTCGATAAATTTTTACTTCGCATAAGTTCGGGCAAGAGAGTAACTGGGCCTGCCGATACTGGGTTTAGAGAAACCATACCATAGTTCTATCCTCAAACTAGGGTTAGGGTTTGTTTTGACGGTAGTGGCCAAAATGGTTATCAATAGGGGTGAGGTAGTGTTTCCTTATTCTTTTATTATATGAATTTGAATTGGTTCTTAATTGAGATTCGATTTGATAATTTTAAAATACGAGGATAAGATGTCAGAAATCTTGGTATCCAAAGAAAGGTCCCTAAGGGGCATTCTTTTTTTTTTTCAATCTAAGATTCAAGAAGGGACTCCACGAAAGAATATCAAGACTTACTAATTATTATACATTTTTTTATCGTACATCTTATGTTACCTACATACACTAAAGTAAGGACTACTTAATTCTAACGAGAATCAGATTAAATAGGTCGATCAAAAATCAATTTAGGAGTTGTATTATGGATAAAATCTCTTCATTCTTTCATAGAATGATACAAAGCAAGGCTGCAGGGTTTAGGTCAAAAATAAACATTAGGTAAGGTAGGTATCCAATAAATATTTATCTATCGATAATTTTATGGTATATTCGGGCGTCCTTTGCTTAAAAAAAAAAAAAAGAGTAACAAAAGGAATAAAAAATCTTCCTATTCCCGCTTCTTCTATTCAGGACATCATTCCCGTACTCTTTCTTTTTTAAGGAAAAAAGGGCTATAGTATCTCGTATTTTTAATGCTCTCTAATTCTACCAGAATTCCTATAAGAATTTGTTAGGAGTAAATTCCTTGAACTGATTGATCCATGGCCTTAGGGCGGAATCCCTTTTTGACTCTGTACCCTTGATTCCACTATGATTATTGATCAATAGTAGAATAATCCCTTCATAGAAATAGGAGACATAATTTAGATGGATATAGTAAGTCTCGCTTGGGCTGCTTTAATGGTAGTCTTTACATTTTCTCTTTCACTAGTAGTATGGGGAAGGAGTGGACTCTAGGGATACTACTAATTGATTAAGTAATCAAATTGTTGTATCAATTCTTTTCTTTAATGGATCATTTTGCATTAATCATTTTGTCAAACGTTATTCTTTAATCTTTTTCTTTAGTTTTGTTTCACTCCTGTAAGAAACTCTTGTATTGTAAGTTGTAATGTAAGAAAGAGCCATTATACCAATTCAGAATTTCTACTAGAAATGACGAATGGTTAAAAAAAGTTCTATACATAAGAAAATTAGACTTTCTTCCACGGAACTATTCACGGCATATCACACATTTTCCATTTCCTTTTACTTTTTACTATAGTCTATTCTTCATATTATTTTTCTTTCCTTCCATGGATTCTTTGGTCAAGAATTGTCTTAGATTTTTTTATTTTGACCTGATTGAAATTAAGTGGATGCAATGAAAAAAGAAATTGAATTAGACTACTTAACTATTTCAATCTACTAATCTATTCTATGTAGATTCAAAGATAATATAATAGAAAGAATCTAAAGTGTCGTAGAAAAAACTATATGTAGTTCTTTCTACCACACTTTAAGATTCCAACCAGATCCTTTCATTTAAGACTTGGATTTTTTTTATTTAATCCCTTTTTAATTTCTTCAATGATTAATTGGAATTCCAATTAATTATTTTGGCTGACTGTTTTTACATAAATAATAAGTAAAAAAGAAGTAGGAACTAGAATGAACAGTGCAGTAGCAATAAATGCGAGAATATTGACTTCCATAACCTCTTTATTTTTTATTTTCACAATAACTCGGGATGTAATCCCATGGAGAGGAAAAAGGGGTATCTTGTAAATTCAAGGGTAGGGCTTGCATTCTGATAATACTGAATCAATTCAATATTATGAATATCGGATCTATCAAATCAATTCATGGATGAGAGTTATATTTCACGGATGAGAGTTATATAGTATAACATAGGAAGATCCTCTATCCACACTAAGACCAAAATGGGTTTTTTGATTGGATTAGGAATTCCCTCTTTTTTAATCCTTTTCTACTTTTTCTTTTCTATATCTCTAACCCACGAGCTTTCTTAATCTTATACTTTCTTAATCTTATACAATTTCCCTTCCTTTTTCTTATAGTTATACATACAATTATGTATGTATTATATGACCAACTTTCACTTTCTATGGGTCACATAGACATCCAAATAAGCAGTAGAAGTGAGATGGGGAAAAGAGGTCTGAAATAAAAAGGGAATACGATTTATGTATGGATTCCGGTAAAATACCGGTACTCTATTCCATAAGAGTGGAATAGGAAATTAAGATGAGGATGGTATCATCATAAAGAAAGATAGAGTAATATAATATCCTAAATTCTACTAATCCACATATCGTATGTGTGTCTTTCTTTATCGATTGGGAGTAGTGAAAAAAAAATTCCTATATGCCCTCCCTCCCTCTTTAATGAGAGATGCAAAATAAAAAAGTGAAGTAAGGGTGCCCTGTGGGTATTTGATCTTGCTCCCTGCCCCTTTTTTTCATGGAAAAAGGAAATATCAATTTCTCCATTCATTGAACCCTAGTTCGGGACTGACGGGGCTCGAACCCGCAGCTTCCGCCTTGACAGGGCGGTGCTCTGACCAATTGAACTACAATCCCCGCGGGGTGTATGGCATACCCATTCTTAAATAGAACCATAAGAAGATTCGATTCGTCTTTCGTACTCTAAGAAATAGACGAATCATATACTACATACCCACATATTATATTATACGTGGGTATAGTGAGAGTGACATAACTAGTATGTCGTGATTTTTTATCACTAAAAATGGATAATAATCCAGCCTTCAATAAGAAAAACTCTTTTGTTTGTAAGAAAGGAATGAGAGAGATATGGATTAGAAAAAAAAATTTCCCTTTTTTCTTTATCTTTTATTTCTATAGATCAGACATTTTATTTTATGGAAGAAAAACAAAAGGATTTAGTTCATACTCACGAAGCCCTAGATTTTTGGTTTGGGCCGAGCTGGATTTGAACCAGCGTAGACATTGTCAACGAATTTACAGTCCGTCCCCATTAACCACTCGGGCATCGACCCAGGAAGAATTTATTCTAGGGTTTTTGCTAATCTATGATTAACCTCCTTTCATAATACTCCCTACCCCCAGGGGAAGTCGAATCCCCGCTGCCTCCTTGAAAGAGAGATGTCCTGAACCACTAGACGATAGGGGCATCACTAGACGATAGGGCCATATACAACCGCTCGTGATTATACTATAATCATAGTATGAGCAGTTTTTTGGAATTGTCAATATACTCGAAAAGTATAAATAGATCCAAAGCAAAGAGTTTTTCCAACTTTTCTGTTATGTTTTCATCTAGGATTTTTTTTAGTTGATCGTTATAGATTAATTCTCCGTGCTTCATTTAGTGTTCATACCAAAAATGCATCCATCCCGCACTAAGTCATAAAATTCTCTAAAAATATAGAGAAAGTTTCAAAAACAAAGAAAAAAAGTGAATCAATTTAGTAGAAAAGTACTCTATCAGATTCGAACCAACGACTTACGTCTTAGCACGAGATTACTCTACCACTAATTTAAAAAGCCCTTTATCGGATTTGAACCGATGACTTATGCCTTACCATGGCATTACTCTACCACTGAGTTAAAAGGGCTTTTTATTTAATTCAAAAATTAGCCACTTGGATTTCCCATTATGGGTCTACTGCATAATGTACATATTATATATATAATATATAGAGATAGAGAGAGAGACATTATGTAGAGATTGTATATGTATATATCGATATCTTGAGAGCTCAAAATAAAATTAATAAAAAAAAACATACCCTACATAACATATCCAACTCTTCTTGGTTCAGGGTTTTCCGTTTCCGAAGACTAGTAAAATAGGCGGATTCTGGAACCCCAAGGATTCAACGGTATATGGATATGGAAAATATAAGATTTCCGATCCTAGCGGGAAAAGGCGGGGAACAGATACCCAATAGGATATAGGATCCTTGGGAGGAACTTTTGGTAATGGCCTTGATCCTCTATGCTATTTTTTATGTGTTCTTAGTTCTATTGAACTTTTTGCATTCTTTTAAACAAGAATCTAATAAACTAGAATTGAGTCAGTGGAAAAAAGGAGAGAGAGGAAAGTGTTAAATGGAGAGAGTCGACTAATCAGAGACTTTTAGGATCTTCTTTACATCAGGTAAATCTGTCGGCCCTGTCCGTTTTTTTCTTTAAGTTACGACTCTTTGCTGCTTACTTCTATCAAGCCATAGGGAAAGTCTATGATGAATTTGGAAAACTCATCTCACTCTTACTCTATGGCTCGGACTTAATGGGGGAAGAAAACATCTTCCATAATTTCTTTTTTGTTCAATTCTGGACAAAAAAGAAAAGGAAAAAAGGAATTTATAGGGACAGTGTTACCCCCTATATCCCCTAGTTTATATTGTAGGAATAATAAAACAATTTAGCAGTCTGACACACTTACGTCCTTGCAAAGTAAATAATTATTATTGTAGTCGTAACCGTAGAATAGGATCCTAATCAAAATAAATACATTTGGTTCAGGCGCTATTAGCATGGTAAGAAAAGATTTTTTTTACAGACCAGAGGGGCTATCTAAATCCTAAAGTAAAGGCGAGCGATCGAAGTAGAAGTACCAACGGCTCAGTGTCATGAACCTTCTCCATCTGATTCAATAAGGGGGAATTAGCCTTCTTGTCAAATGGCTATCCTTGACAAAGGGTACCATTTATACCATAATCTACAATGTAGCGGGTATAGTTTAGTGGTAAAAGTGTGATTCGTTCTATTAATAACTGAATTTGAAATGATATACTTAAGGCATCCTTAAGTTTTTTATTTTTATATTCCGATGAAAACTTTAGTTCTTATACAGGATTAAATCCTTTTCCTCTCAATAGCATATTGAGGAAGAATATACATTCTGGCGATTTGTATCCAAAGACTAATTTAAATTGCATCCAAAATAAAAATAGGATTATGAGTACAGAGTCGCGAAGCATAATTTTGCATTGGATTAAGTATTCCAATTTTGAAAATATGAGTAAAGGATCTATGGATGAAGATACAAAAAAGTTGATTTCCAATCGTAACTAAATCTTCTTAAAATAAGGAATAAGGAAGCCAAATAGCTAAAAAACGATAGTTTTGGTTTACTAGAACCATCCGCATATTGTTTCAGCTCGGTGGAAACCCAATTCTTTTCCTCAGGATCTCTTGAATGAAATTAGGGAACGAAGTAAGTAGATTAGATGAATTTAGATAGAATTTCTATCTCCTACTCTATAAGGATCATCTAGAAAGCGGAGAGCTTTGGTTCCATTCAAATAGAAAAGCTGACATAGATGTTAAGTGGTGAGAATATCCATAAAGGAGCCGAATGAAATCAAAATTTCATGTTCGGTTTTGAATTAGAGACGTTAAAAATAATCAACCAACGTCGACTATAACCCCTAGCCTTCCAAGCTAACGATGCGGGTTCGATTCCCGCTACCCGCTCCATTCTGTATAAAAGGAGTATTCTATTTGTCTAGACATGTTAGAGGCTTGTATTCAAGCCTTTTTTGTCCACCAGTTTCTGGTACTCCAGAGCGGAGTAGAGCAGTTTGGTAGCTCACGAGGCTCATAACCTTGAGGTCACGGGTTCGATTCCCGTCTCCGCACTTAGCAGTCTGTATAAAAGGACTATTCTATTTCTCTAGATATGTATGGTAGAGGGGCGTATCCAACCCTTTTTTATTCATTAGTTCCCGGCCCTAGAGGGCAAAATTGAGCAGTTTGCGAAGTCACTTGCCTTCAAAAAAAGAAGGCGCAAGGCCTCTCCCTACCCTGCAGAAAATAAAAATGAAACGAAAGGGACAGTCTACCTCTCCCTTCCCTTTAAAAAAAGTTTGCCCGTTGTTTGTCTCAGTTAATACCCAATTTTTGGAGCTCTGTTGGCGAGTTCTATTTCTGCCTCTGGAGCGCCCTCTTTTTTTGAGTGGGATGCAAAGGAAGGGTAAGATAGTAAGGGATACGGCACTAGACTAACACCTAATTAATACTTAATTTAATATAAGTAGTTAAACAGTTAACTAGACTAAACTTTTTATCATAGTACTTTGATAAATTAAGCGGGCGAGCGGCGGGAATCGAACCCGTATCTTCTCCTTGGCAAGGAGATATTTTACCATTGAACTACGCTCGCTACGGTATATATTTTATAGCGTATATCCGCCTGGGTCGACCTTCTATGTCTGGGTCGACCGTTTCATTTCATTTTCTATTATATTAGAGTTTTCCTTTTTTTATTATCTGTCAATGAATATTCTAATGGGAATGGAATTTCATAATACTGAAAGAGAAGAGCTAGCAATTCGGAACGCAAATTGCGTTTTAATACGTCTCACTATTCTAATTTTTTAGAAGAAATGGCCTTTATTATTTCTTTTTTATGGGGTTAATAAATATTAACCAAATTTCATTTAAGAAATGAGAGAATTCAGAATAGCTACGAGAAAGACTAGTCCAATCCATAATGATGTACCGGAAAATACAACATTTTTATTATTTGACCAACCATCAGGAGAAGCAAATACAAGGGGTACACTAATTACTAAGACTGAGGAAGTCGCAATTAATGCAAAAACAGCTAATTGGAAAGCAATAGTCATATTTCTAATCCTCCAAGCTACCATCAAATAAAGTTGACTACATATTTGATCCCTCACTTAAACCAAAATTGTAAAAAAATACAAGAAGTAGGAGGGGTTTAATCATGAATCCATTGATTCTTCTCTTTAATTCAAATTTATTACTTAAACCGCTTTTTTATTTGGATATGGGGGTGAGAAGAGATTATTTACTCTTTATTTCACAAGCGGGTATAGCGGATCCTGTATCCGTGTATACAGTATACAGAGATATATCGAAAAGGAACTTGTATCTGATATCTTTCTAGAGGCTAATAAATCTTTTTATTTTTTATATGGCTATGTTCTATTTGTAGGAGTAAAATAAGGATTAGGCTGTGGAGAGATGGCTGAGTGGTTGATAGCTCCGGTCTTGAAAACCGGTATAGTTCTAGGAACTATCGAGGGTTCGAATCCCTCTCTCTCCTTTTGCTTATTGAATACGTTTGTTTCTTTCATTTTTATTTATTTTTTTTTTCTGTCCCTTATCTTTCTTTCATAAAAAGGAATGAATGGCTCGGCTAGATGGAATAACCGAGCCAGAACAGAAAAAAAGTAGAACAGGTATAAATAAGAAAATCTTAGTTAAGAGGGTTCATGTAAAGAACAGGTTCCAAATCACGATCGATTCCCTTTTCAAAACCTGCTGCAGCAGCTCGGGCTCTTCCTGCATGCCATAAATGGCCCACAAAAAAGAAGAATCCTAGAACAAAATGAGAAGTTGATAACCAACTTCTAGGAGAGACATAATTAACTGCATTGATCTCGGTAGCTACGCCACCCACGGAATTTAAAGAGCCTAAAGGAGCGTGGGTCATATATTCTGCTGAGCGTCGTTCTTGCCAAGGTTGTATGTCTTTTTTCAACCTACTCAAGTCCAAACCGTTGGGGCCCCTTAGAGGTTCTAACCATGGAGCACGAAGGTCCCAAAAACGCATAGTTTCCCCTCCAAAGATAACCTCCCCAGTTGGGGAACGCATTAGATATTTACCTAAACCTGTGGGTCCTTGAGCGGATCCCACATTAGCTCCAAGACGCTGGTCTCTAACTAGAAAAGTAAATGCTTGAGCTTGAGAAGCTTCTGGCCCGGTGGGTCCATAAAACTCACTCGGATAAGCTGTATTATTGAACCATACAAAACAACAAGCGATAAAACCAAAGACAGATAAAGCAGCTAAACTATAAGACAAGTAAGCTTCTCCAGACCATACAAATGCACGGCGAGCCCATGCGAAGGGTTTGGTTAAAATATGCCAAATTCCGCCAAATACACAAATAAAACCCAACCATACATGCCCACCAATTATATCTTCTAAATCATCTACACTAACAATCCACCCTTCTCCACCAAAAGGAGATTTTAGTAAATAACCAAATATAACACTGGGACTAAGGGTCAAATTGGTAATTTTTCTTACATCTCCCCCCCCAGGGGCCCAGGTATCATATACACCGCCAAAATAAAGAGCCTTGAGTACTAGAAGAAAAGCACCTAGACCTAACAAAATTAAGTGAATACCCAAAATTGTAGTCATTTTATTTCTATCTTTCCAGACATAACCAAAGAATGGAAAAGATTCCTCAAGAGTCTCGGGTCCCAGAAGCGCGTGATAAATGCCACCGAAGCCTAAGACTGCGGAGGAAATTAGGTGAAGTACGCCAGATACAAAGTACGGAAAAGTATCTAGAACTTCCCCCCCTGGCCCTACTCCCCAACCTAGAGTAGCTAAGTGTGGAAGTAAAATCAACCCTTGTTCATACATGGGCTTTTCTGGTACGAAATGGGCCACTTCAAATAGGTTCATTGCTCCGGCCCAGAATACGATTAATCCGGCATGAGCTACATGAGCTCCAAGCAGTTTACCGGACAAATTGATAAGTCTGGCATTCCCAGCCCACCAAGCAAAGCCGGTGGTTTCTTGGTCACGACCAGCTAAAACGAAAGTTCCATTAAAGAGCGTTTCCACGTGGTAGAACCTCCTCAGGGAATATAAGATTTTCATGAGGCTGATCCTGAGCTGCCATCCACGCACGAATACCCTCGTTTAAAAGAATATTTTTGGTGTAGAAAGTCTCAAATTCAGGATCTTCCGCTGCACGGATTTCCTGGGAAACAAAGTCATAGGCACGTAAGTTCAGAGCCAAGCCAACTACGCCAATAGCACTCATCCATAAACCGGTGACGGGTACAAATAGCATAAAGAAATGTAACCAACGTTTATTGGAAAAAGCAACACCAAAGATTTGGGACCAAAAGCGGTTAGCAGTGACCATTGAATAAGTTTCTTCAGCTTGAGTTGGGTTAAAAGCACGGAAGGTATTTGCACCATCACCGTCCTCAAATAGAGTGTTTTCTACGGTCGCTCCATGAATAGCGCATAGCAGAGCCGCACCTAATACTCCGGCAACTCCCATCATATGAAATGGGTTCAACGTCCAATTATGAAATCCTTGGAAGAAAAGGATGAATCGAAATATCGCTGCTACGCCAAAACTCGGCGCAAAGAACCAACCAGATTGCCCCAGTGGATAAATAAGGAATACAGAAACAAAAACAGCAATTGGACCAGAGAATGAGATTGCATTATAAGGCCGCAATTGAACAGACCGAGCAAGTTCAAATTGGCGTAACATGAAACCTATTAGTGCAAAAGCCCCGTGGAGAGCTACAAAAGTCCATAGACCGCCTAATTGACACCAACGAGTAAAATCTCCTTGTGCTTCGGGCCCCCATAGTAGCAACAAAGAGTGTGCTAAACTATTGGCAGGGGTAGAAACTGCTGCGGTTAAGAAATTACAACCTTCCAAATAGGAACTAGCCAATCCATGGGTATACCAAGAAGTTACAAAAGTTGTCCCTGTAAACCAACCCCCTAAAGCGAAATAAGCACAAGGAAAGAGCAATAGGCCAGACCATCCTACAAAAACGAAACGGTCCCTTCGTAACCAGTCATCCATAGTATCAAATAGATCATTTTCTTCTTTAGGAATTCTACCAAGGGCTATAGTCATAGTGATCCTCCTATTCAATTACTTCAACCATTTCCGAGCACCTCATATCACTTTCCAAGGCATATGATAGTTTTATTATCTGTGGACGATTTCTTTCTCGTTCAATGCCCTTTTTCAATGGTCTCGAAGAGAGAAATTTCCCATTTTTATCTATGGAGTCACAGTCACAACCGAGGTCGTGGTAAATCCATGAATTTGATTCGATTTGTTTTTCTTATACTATTTATTTGTTTTTCTTATACTATAGAAATAGAAATAAATTGTTTTTCTTATACTATAGAAAGAAATAAACCTTTGAATTCAGCATTATTCCAAGACTCCTATTTCAAAGTCTATCTTTTAAGGGAAAAATGCAAATAAAAGTAACCCTTCTTTTCCCATTCCCTCTCTATTGCATGGGTGGAAGAACTAAAATAATAGAGGATTCTGAAAAAAAAAAATGGACCTTCGAAATCCAATTTTATGTGTAGCGCAAAGGAGTTGCGATTTCTTCTTATTCCTATAGAACATCTAGTAACAAGAATATGAAATCGTAAATAGCGAAAAATTCTTGTCTTGCGCGGTCTAAGTCTAAGGAAATAAAAAAAATTCGCTTATACAATTTCATCTACATCGAATTTATATATCAGAATAGCGGATAGAGGCATCATTAAAGGAGTCAGGTCTACTTACTTTATGCTTCTTTCCAATTTTATGGTGGATTTGATAAGAACCCTTTTTGCTTTCTTGATAAATAATCGACAAAAAAAGCGTTTTTTTTATATAACCTGCTTGTTTTATTATAATTATAACAAGTCCTATATGGAAATGCCCGCTAAAGAGAAAATCTATTTGATTGTCTCTCGGCCAATATCGATTTTTAGAAAGAAAAAACAAGAATTTTCTTCTTTTTTTATTAACATTAAGAAAAAAGAATATAATTAAAATGGAATTGGCAATATAATTTTTATAGACTTTTGAAAGAAAAAAAAGGGGTTTTTTGCAACCGTTATTTCTTATTTCTTGCCTATATCATATCACGGAAACCTTTCGCTTTGGAACGTGGAGAGATGGCTGAGTGGACTAAAGCGGCGGATTGCTAATCCGTTGTACAATTTTTTTGTACCGAGGGTTCGAATCCCTCTCTTTCCGCTCCCTTGGATCATTTGGGACTTTCGAATTGGAAAGAATTCTGACCCCGGATTTTCTCATAGATAAATGTACGAAACAAATCCAATAAGAAAAAAAAAAAACTGAATTTTTACTCCTCGCGTCCAGGATTCCGTCCTGGGTCATTAGATAAGAATCCAAAGATAAAGAGTGAAACAAAGAATATCACTACTGTATAAACAAAAAGTTTGAGAGTAAGCATTACATAATCTCCAAGATTTTTTTTAAGGAATAGATTACCAGTTTTTCCTTACCACACGGATCCACTAGGATGGTTTTTTTTTTATACCTAAAAATGCAAAAAAGAATTCTTGAAAAAAATTGCAAGAATTCTTTTATAATAAGCACTCTTATCAATAGCAAAAATAGGGTTAGGTGGTTAGGTATTGTGTAGGTACCTTTAGGTACCTGCTCAAACCTAGGTGCAGGGGAGTAGAAAGGCTGATCCAAATTTATTGCTGTAGCTACCCATTCAATGTAGAAGAATTTAAATTTTAGAATCGAAGGTTCATAATATAAAAATATAAAACTTCTCGGCTTTTACCCATTTTAAAATTTTTTTGGAATGAACACATCATTCAATTTGGCATACAGAGTACTAAAGATTTCATCGAAAACTTACAGCAGCTTGCAAACAAAGGCTAATAGAAAAAAGAATAGAGGTATAACAGGCATAATATCCACGATTGGATTGAAAATAGCATAAGCTTCGGGTAATTTGGCAAAGAAAAAACTAGTAGGATAAAGAACAGAATTAAAACAGATACAGGTTAAACTAAGTATATTAGGCATAACAAGCATTTCATTCTTGTAGAGTAAATAATTGGATTTTTCTTGAGTTATTTTTTTAAGGGAAAGAAGGAAAAGGCAGATTCAAAATCTTTTTTCTTCGGACTTTCCCAAACACAAAATACCTCCTTGTATTCGCACTCTCAAATGAGAGTGGAATAAATTCGACTTTCATATAATATCTTAATAGAATTCCATGTAATGATCAATGCATTTTTTTGATTCTATATTATCCGCATGTGTAGAATACTAGCAAGAGAATATCCCTCCTTTTTTATGTAATTGAAATGGTATTGACGAATAACAAATAAACATACTAGTGTTTATTAGTGTCGCATAAAACCCGAAATGGGGCGTGGCCAAGTGGTAAGGCAGCGGGTTTTGGTCCCGTTACTCGGAGGTTCGAATCCTTCCGTCCCAGATTGTTTCTGATGAAACAAACGGTGAAATCATATAGTATTCCGTACGAGACAAAAGTTTATTAAAGAGAATAATGATATCTTATTCTTTCTCAGAAAACATAATAAAGTCTTAAGTCCAGTCAAATTGACTATCTTTATTTTCATGAAAAAATGGGATCTATCAAGCACATTCAGGATATGCCTCTACTATAAAATCACTTAGTCATATTTTTTTCTTCCTTTTGGTATTCGAGTTGAAGAAGTACGAGAATTCTATAACTACCAAAAACTTTCAATCTTTTCATTGGAATAGTTTATTTAGTTATTATAGTTAATTGTTTTTGGTACTGAAAAAATATATTACTACTAGAATTCTAATTCTAGTAATTAAATTAATTAAACTTTTTTGGAGGTTGATAGTTTATTTATTGAGGAAGAGTCAATCCTTCTTTTCTCACTTCAAGATTGATCATCTCGAGCCATCCGTTGAGGGTGGAAATTTAAGAATAAATAAGTTTTAAGCAAACTTGTTTAGTCGTCTTTTTCAAACTATGTTTCATTCATATGATAGAATTTTAATATGGGTTTAAATAAATTGGATCTTGGCGGAGGCTTCCCGGATAAATACTTACTTTCTTTTATCCATATTGCTCCATAGATAGCAAGTTTTAATTAGTATAAAAAAACTAAACCAATGACTATTCATGATTCCATCCATATTGGATCAATTCTCTATACCACTTTGCAATGAAAAGAGGAATGTTTGTTATGGTAAAACTTCGTTTAAAACGATGTGGTAGAAAGCAACGTGCGACTTGAAGGACATGATCGATTGTGGATTTTGCTATCCATCATTTTCCATAGTAATGAAAATGCTCTTGGCTCGACATAGCCTGTTCTATTCGTTCCGAACCAAATTTGCGCTGGGTTTAAGTAACATAGTACACGATGGAGCTCGAGAGGACAGAATTTTTTTTATCAAGGGAAAGAATCTAGGGTTAGTGAAAACTAATAAATTAGGCCAACTTTGTCAGTCTATCCTTAATATAGAAATAAATCGAAAGGTTAAAATAAGAAGAAAGTCCAATAAAAGTATATCAGAATCAATCCCTCTTATTAGATTTCTATAGAAGAGATAAATGCTTTATCGAAGGAAATAAGAAAAAAGGGTATGTTGCTACTCTTTTGAAAGAAAAAAATAGGAATTCCCGAAGTAATGTCTAAACCCAAGGATTTCACAAATCAAAGATAAAGGATTCCAGAACAAGTAAACACAATTTTCAATTGTCTCAACAACAGAGTTGGATTAGAATAAGGAATAAAAGTCAATTCGTTCGAAATGAGACAAAGAAAAGAGTTTAAAGACGACTCAAAAATTTTGGAAGGATTTTGCCTTCGAAGTTTGTCAGGCAAAATTAGCCCACTTGAGTCATGAGTATAAATGAAATTTGTTTTTTCTGTAAGGAAATTAATGCACGTCATAGTCTAATTTCTATTATTATCGACAGAAATTCGAATCATTTTCTCGAGCCGTATGAGGAGAAAACCTCATATACGTTTCTAGGGGGGGGCGTTGTTTATCTACATCTATCCCAATAAGCTGTCTATCGAATCGTTGCAATTGATGTTCGATCTCGAAGAGAAGGAAGAGATCTTCAAAAAGTAGGTTTTTATGATCCGATAAAGAATCAAACTTGTTTAAATGTTCCAGCTATTCTCTATTTCCTTGAAAAGGGTGCTCAACCAACAAGAACTGTTTATGATATTTTAAGGAAGGCAGAATTCTTTAAAGAAAAAGAAAGAACTTTGAGTTAATTGAAGAACTAAATGAATCAAAAAATAGGATAGGAGAAGATTATTAGTATTCCTAGTTGTCTAATTATTTAGACACAATTTACCTCTTTTTTAATCCTATTTGGATTTATATTATATCGTGCCAATCCAACATAAGCCCCTATTTTATTTACTTTTTCTATCTAATTTGTTTTCTTACCATTGTATTTCCATTGACAAAGGTCTATTGAACAAATAGAATTTGTAGATAGATGGGTCTCTTTATCCTCACTCCATATTCAATTTTTCCGCCTACACTTCGCTCAAATGATAAGGGTGTTCCTCTTGCATGTATTCTCATACAATATAATATATATTTTTTATAATATATATTTTTTGTTAATAAAAATCGCTAAAAATAAGGAGAATTTGGCCATCGTGATTAGGGTCGCTCTTTTTTTAACTTTACTTTAGTGGAATTTCACCGGACCTGTTCGTTTTGGCATTTGAGTGTTTTTCATGGTCGATAAAAAAAATCTTTTGATGTCTTGCTAGTTCAATGTTTTGACAGAAGCGCGCGGTGTAATTCCATTGATTTTTGGATTTCGATCGTATCTAAGATCCTTTTTTTATCTGGGTTGCTAACTCAATGGTAGAGTACTCGGCTTTTAAGTGCGACTATGATCTTTTACACATTTGGATGAAACAACAAATTCGTCCAGACTCTTGGTAGAGTCTAGAAGACCACGACTGATCCTCAAAGGTAATGAATGGAAAAAATAGCATGTCGTAATAAAATCAATCTTTTTTGAATGGAATCCAAAATTACGATTTTCTGGGTCTAATGAATAAATGGATAGAGCCTGGCTCCAATTCTGGTAAAATAAAAAGCAACGAGCTGAACTTCCTAATTGGAATGATTCCCCGCTCTAATTAGACGTTAAAAATAGATTAGTGCCGGATGCGGGGAAAGGTTGGGTTTTCCTATGAGTGGACCCTTTATTTTTTCTTTTTTTTTTTAGAAATCCTAATTATTCTTGATTATGGATTGAATAAGGGATGTTATGGATTGAATGTGTAAAAGAAGCAGTATATTGATAAAGAGGCTGTATTCCAAAGTCAAAAGAGCGATTGGCCTGCAAAAATAAAAAACTTGTTCTGTTCTTTTTTTTTAATTAGAACAAACATAAACTAATTGGGTAGAAAAGGAGCAGAAAAAGATCTGTGGATTAGACTCCCTTTCTTTCCAGGGTTTGTATTAAAAATGCAACACCCTGTTCTGACCATATTGCACTATGTATCATCATTCGATAAACCGAGAAATGCTTCTTCTCTCTGATTCAAGTAGAAATACAAATGGAAAAATTCGAAGGGTATTCAGAAAAACATAAATCTCGTCAACAATACTTTGTCTACCCACTTCTCTTTCAGGAATATATTTATGCATTTGCCCACCATTATGGATTAAATGGTTCTGAACCTGTGGAAATAGTTGTTAGTTGTAATAACAAGAAATTTAGTTCACTACTTGTGAAACGTTTAATTATTCGAATGTATCAGCAGAATTTTTTGGATAACTCGGTTAATCATCCTAACCAAGATCGATTATTGGATTACAAAAATTATTTTTATTCTGAGTTTTATTCTCAGATTCTATCTGAAGGGTTTGCGATCGTTGTGGAAATCCCATTCTCGCTACGGGAATTTTTTTGTCTGAAAGAAAAAGAAATACCAAAGTTTCAGAATTTACGCTCTATTCATTCAATATTTCCCTTTTTAGAAGACAAATTTTTGCATTTGGATTATCTATCACATATAGAAATACCCTATCCTATCCATTTGGAAATCCTGGTTCAACTCCTTCAATACCGTATCCAAGATGTTCCATCTTTGCATTTATTGCGATTCTTTCTCAACTATTATTCGAATTGGAATAGTTTTATTACTTCAATGAAATCCATTTTTTTTTTTCAAAAAGAAAATAAAAGACTATTTCAATTCCTATATAACTCTTATGTATCAGAATATGAATTTTTTTTGTTGTTTCTTCGTAAACAATCTTCTTGCTTACCATTAGCATCTTCTGGAACTTTTCTGGAACGAATCCACTTTTCTAGGAAGATGGAACATTTTGGGATAATGTACCCTGGTTTTTCTCGGAAAACCCTATGGTTCTTTATGGATCCTCTTATGCATTATGTTCGATATCAAGGAAAGGCAATTCTTGCATCAAAAGGCACTTTTTTTTTGAAGAAGAAATGGAAATGCTACCTTATCAATTTCTGGCAATATTATTTCTGTTTTTGGACTCAGCCGCGAAGAATCCATATAAACCAATTAGCAAACTCTTGCTTCGATTTTATGGGGTACCTTTCAAGTGTACAAAAAAGTTCTTTGTTAGTAAGGAATCAAATGCTGGAGAATTCATTTCTAATAGATACTCGAATGAAAAAATTCGATACCATAGTCCCCGCTACTCTCCTCATAGGATACTTATCAAAAGCTCAATTTTGTACTGGATCGGGGCATCCTATTAGTAAACCCATTTGGACAGATTTATCAGATTGGGATATTCTTGATCGATTTGGTCGGATATGTAGAAATCTTTTTCATTATCATAGTGGATCTTCGAAAAAACGGACTTTGTATCGACTAAAGTATATACTTCGACTTTCATGTGCTAGAACTTTAGCTCGTAAACATAAAAGCACGGTACGAACTTTTATGCAACGATTGGGTTCGGCATTTTTAGAAGAATTTTTTATGGAAGAAGAGCAAGTTTTTTCTTTGATGTTCACCAAAACAACTCTTTTTTCTTTCTGTGGATCACACACTGAGCGTATTTGGTATTTGGATATTATACGTATCAATGACCTGGTCAACCCTCTTAATTAATCATTAGACGAAATTAAGAAACAGGAAAGGGTTGATAAATGATCAAGAAAAAACTTTTCTATTTTTCATTCTGAAATGTTCTTTTTATTATAATAAAGAGTAGGTGAATCAACTTACTAATTAAAAAAATTAGTAGAACTTCCTCTTTGGAATAGAAATTGGCTATTTCTACATAGGGAAAGTCGTGTGCAATGAAAAATGCAAGCACGATTTGGGGAGGGATTTTTCTCTATTGTAACAAGGAAGAATTATCTACTCCATCCGACTAGTTCCGGGTTCGAGTCCCGGGCAACCCATATAGAAAAGACCCATCAAAGTTTTTCACTTTGACTCACTTCATTTACAAATACAAAATTATTGGTTTGGTTAATTTAGTTATATGGATAGCTAATCTTTGGGCTGACTTGGTTGACATTGGTATATAGTCTATGTTATACTGTTAAATAACAAGCCTTCTATTATCTATATTCTAGTTAATACGTGTGCTTGGGAGTCCTTGCAATTTGAATAAACCAAGATCTTACCATGACTGCAATTTTAGAGAGACGCGAAAGTACAAGCCTGTGGGGTCGCTTCTGCAACTGGATAACTAGCACTGAAAATCGTCTTTACATCGGATGGTTCGGTGTTTTGATGATCCCTACCTTATTGACCGCAACTTCTGTATTTATTATCGCCTTCATCGCTGCCCCTCCAGTAGAT
>NW_028259893.1:0-30188 GCF_056163025.1 Triticum urartu | reverse complement strand
ATCCTCGATTGATGCGGCTTCAGATACTTCAATTGTAGATTTGAGTATTGAGCGAAAGGTTACACCTACAGGATATGGTATGGTATGGATTACAGGCCAATCCTACTCTATTAGTATCCGTAGGCAGCATAGGGGAGAAAAGCACTACACCTAGAAATAGGAATCAACAAGAGAAAAACTTTGTTAGAAATTACCCCTTTCCTGATCGGTATCAGGGCTGGGAAGAATGGTTGGGATAACAAACAACCATCAGGTTTGTACTTTGGATACCCCTATAACCATCAAAGATCGTTGAAGTAGCTAATTCCTCTAAATAGGAGGCGTTGAGAACAAAGAAATTATTGGAGCTATCGTTTTCCTCTAGCATTAATAGAATTCATTGGTGTTAAGAAAAACCTCTTGTGGGAAGGTTGGCTAGAGATTTCTTGGAAAAATACCAGCCCCTTTCGGTTCATAATGAGACGGGACTAATTCTATTTTGATTCTATAGATTATTTCGCTTAGTACTATTATGTACAGAAGGGAGGAGCCGTATGAGATGAAAACCTCATGTACGGTTTTGGAACGGAGATTTTTTGAATAGAATGAACGACCGTAACGGATGTTGGCTCAATCCGAAGGAAATTATGCGGAAGCTTTGCAAAATTATTATGAAGCTACGCGACTAGAAATCGATCCCTATGATCGAAGTTATATACTCTATAACATAGGCCTTATACACACAAGCAATGGAGAGCATACAAAGGCTTTGGAATATTATTTCCGGGCACTAGAACGAAACCCCTTCTTACCGCAAGCTTTTAATAATATGGCCGTGATCTGTCATTACGTGCGACTATCTCCACTATAGAAAGAAAAAAAAAAAAGAGAGGATCAAATTTTCTAGTAAATACTAGAAAAAAAGGGCTTTCTACATAGGGATCGTAAAAACAACGATTTTTCCCTATCAGCTGTAGGAAGGAAGGACACTTCACGAGAATCAAAAAACGAAGAAAGTATGGCCTATACTACTACTCTATGGATAAAGTTTCTCAAATTGATAGAGAAAGCACCGTAAAGATCAATTAGTGAGCGACTGGGTCGATACAACTAAAAAAAAACTGCTTACTTATCCCATGATATGGGGCAAAATTTAGGAATCCGCTTATGTAATAGAGCCGATCCACTAAGGGATTAAGCAGCGGTGTAGTATCAGATCCCAAAGATAGTAAGTTCTTTTTTCTTTCTTATGGAAAAAAGTCTTTTTCAAGGATTCTATAGAGATTTCATATATGAAACCGGGATAGTTACCTCTCAGAAAATTTGAACGAAGGCTCTATATCTATCTATGCTTCATTCTTCTGAAGGTGGGAAAAAAGATCAAACTGATTATTGATAAAAATTAGGGTTTGAAACTTAGGTAATTAATTTCTTCTGCTTAACCCAAGAACAAATTGGATCGATTTTTGATAAATCGAATTCAGTTAAGATAGGGGAAATTCAGATAGCAATTTCTGAGCCGTATGAGGTAGGAAACTCTCAAGTACGGTTCTAAGGGAAGGAACTTCCTATTCCGACCGAGGAGAACAGGCCATTCTACAGGGTGATTCGGAAATTGCGGAAGCTTGGTTTGATCAAGCTGCTGAATATTGGAAACAAGCTATAGCGCTTACTCCGGGAAATTATATTGAAGCACAGAACTGGTTGAAGATTACGAAGCGCTTTGAATTTGAATAAGACCATGCTCCTTCTTTTTCATAAAATGGGTGGTTTGGTTGTTGATCCATTAATCAAATAAATTAGGTCGTAAGATCGAATCAAGAATTTCATTATATCCATTTCTTATACCTTCTATTTTATATGATATTTCATAAGAATAAACCATAGGGATAGGGTCTAGAATAGAAGTAATAAAGTGAATAAAAAGAGGGGGCAATCTAAATATTGCTAATATATTAGGACCATCTTATTAATAATTCTAATGAGTTATCTTGGAATTTAGAATCAAATAAAAAACCCTATATTATGCTCAAGGAAAGTAGATATAGATAGGAGCTTATGCCCTCAAAAAAAATACACTAGTTTCTTAAATTAAAAATAAAAAAGATTTTTTTCTTACGTCGAGAAATATTTGTTTTTCAAGATAAACAATGTCCGTTAGGCACCTAATCTTTATGTCATAATAGACCCGAACACTTGCCTCGGATTGACTTCAATATATAATTGCTCCAGTGAATAACTAAAAAAAAAATAGAAGGATGGTAGATAGTAAAGAAAAGAACTAATCACAATATCTATCTTTCAAAATCTATCTTTCAAAATCTATCTTTCAAAATATATATCTTTCAAAGATTCACTAAAAAGACAGTTGGCGGGTCTCTTTGTATGTCTTGTCCGGAAAGAGGAGGACTTAATGATTATTCGTTCGCCGGAACCAGAAGTAAAAATTGTTGTGGATAGGGATCCTGTAAAAACATCTTTTGAGGAATGGGCCAGACCCGGCCATTTCTCAAGAACACTAGCTAAGGGCCCTGATACTACCACTTGGATCTGGAACCTACATGCTGATGCTCACGATTTCGATAGTCATACTGGTGATTTGGAGGAGATTTCTCGAAAAGTCTTTAGTGCTCATTTCGGGCAACTTTCCATTATCTTTCTTTGGTTGAGTGGCATGTACTTTCATGGCGCCCGTTTTTCCAATTATGAAGCATGGCTAAGTGATCCTACTCACATTGGACCCAGTGCTCAGGTAGTTTGGCCTATAGTAGGGCAAGAAATATTGAATGGTGATGTAGGCGGGGGGTTTCCGAGGAATCCAAATAACCTCTGGTTTTTTTCAGCTTTGGCGAGCATCTGGAATAACTAGTGAATTACAACTCTATTGTACTGCAATTGGTGCATTGATTTTTGCAGCGTTAATGCTTTTTGCTGGTTGGTTCCATTATCACAAAGCCGCTCCCAAATTGGCCTGGTTCCAAGATGTAGAAT
Organism: Triticum urartu; assembly: GCF_056163025.1. NCBI lineage: Eukaryota > Viridiplantae > Streptophyta > Magnoliopsida > Poales > Poaceae > Triticum > Triticum urartu. The sequence continues at coordinate 27,218 of NW_028259893.1, read as the reverse complement.
CCATGTTGAATCACCACTTAGCGGGATTATTAGGACTTGGGTCTCTTTCTTGGGCGGGGCACCAAATTCATGTATCTTTACCAATTAACCAATTTCTTGACGCTGGGGTGGATCCTAAAGAGATACCACTTCCTCATGAATTTATCTTGAATCGGGACCTTTTGGCTCAACTTTATCCTAGTTTTGCCGAAGGAGCAACCCCTTTTTTCACTTTAAATTGGTCCAAATACGCAGAATTTCTGACTTTTCGCGGAGGACTAGATCCAGTAACCGGTGGTCTCTGGCTGACCGATATTGCGCACCATCATTTAGCTATTGCTATTCTTTTCCTAATCGCAGGTCATATGTATAGGACCAATTGGGGTATTGGCCATGGACTTAAAGATATTTTGGAGGCTCACAAGGGCCCATTTACAGGACAAGGCCATAAGGGTCTTTATGAAATCTTAACAACGTCATGGCATGCTCAATTATCTCTTAACCTAGCTATGCTAGGCTCTACAACCATTGTTGTAGCTCATCATATGTATTCTATGCCTCCCTATCCATACCTAGCTACTGACTATGGTACACAACTTTCCTTGTTCACACACCACATGTGGATTGGCGGATTTCTAATAGTCGGTGCTGCTGCACATGCAGCAATTTTTATGGTAAGAGACTATGATCCAACTACTCGATACAACGATCTATTAGATCGCGTCCTTAGACACCGCGATGCAATCATATCCCACCTTAACTGGGTATGTATATTTCTAGGTTTTCACAGTTTTGGCTTGTACATTCATAATGATACCATGAGTGCTTTAGGCCGTCCACAAGATATGTTTTCGGATACTGCCATACAATTACAACCTATCTTTGCTCAATGGGTACAAAATATCCATGCTACTGCGCCTGGCGTAACAGCTCCTGGTGCAACAACAAGTACTAGCTTAACGTGGGGAGGCGGCGAGTTAGTAGCAGTAGGTGGCAAAGTGGCTTTGTTACCTATTCCATTAGGAACCGCAGATTTTTTAGTCCATCACATTCATGCATTTACCATACATGTGACTGTATTAATACTTTTGAAAGGTGTTTTATTTGCTCGGAGTTCCCGTTTGATACCCGATAAAGCAAATCTAGGTTTTCGCTTTCCTTGCGATGGGCCTGGCCGAGGGGGAACATGTCAAGTATCCGCCTGGGATCATGTTTTCTTAGGTTTATTCTGGATGTACAATGCAATTTCGGTAGTCATTTTCCATTTCAGTTGGAAAATGCAGTCGGATGTTTGGGGTACTATAAGTGATCAAGGGGTGGTAACTCATATTACAGGGGGAAACTTTGCACAGAGTTCCATTACGATTAATGGGTGGCTTCGAGATTTCTTGTGGGCACAGGCATCGCAAGTCATTCAGTCTTATGGTTCTTCATTATCTGCATATGGTCTTTTTTTCTTAGGTGCTCATTTTGTCTGGGCCTTCAGTTTAATGTTTTTATTCAGCGGCCGTGGTTATTGGCAAGAACTCATTGAATCTATCGTTTGGGCTCATAACAAATTAAAAGTTGCTCCTGCTACTCAGCCTAGAGCCTTGAGCATTATACAAGGACGCGCTGTAGGAGTAACCCATTACCTTCTGGGTGGAATTGCCACGACATGGGCATTCTTCTTAGCGAGAATTATTGCAGTAGGATAGTGGCTAGGAGGATTTGAAAGGCATTATGGAATTAAGATTTCCCAGGTTTAGCCAAGGCTTAGCTCAGGACCCCACTACTCGTCGTATTTGGTTTGGTATTGCTACCGCACATGATTTCGAAAGTCATGATGATATTACTGAAGAACGTCTTTATCAGAACATTTTTGCTTCTCACTTTGGGCAATTAGCAATAATCTTTCTATGGACGTCCGGAAATCTGTTTCATGTAGCTTGGCAAGGAAATTTTGAATCATGGATACAGGATCCTTTACACGTAAGACCTATTGCTCATGCGATTTGGGATCCTCATTTTGGTCAACCCGCTGTGGAAGCCTTTACTCGAGGAGGTGCTGCTGGTCCAGTGAATATTGCTTATTCTGGAGTTTATCAGTGGTGGTATACAATAGGATTACGCACCAATGAGGATCTTTATACTGGAGCTCTTTTTCTATTATTTCTTTCTACGCTGTCCTTAATAGCGGGTTGGTTACATCTACAACCCAAATGGAAACCAAGCCTTTCGTGGTTCAAAAACGCGGAATCTCGTCTCAATCATCATTTGTCAGGACTTTTCGGGGTAAGTTCTTTGGCTTGGACAGGACATTTAGTTCATGTTGCTATTCCCGCATCCAGGGGGGAGTACGTTCGATGGAATAATTTCTTAGATGTATTACCCTATCCCCAGGGGTTGGGACCCCTTTTGACGGGTCAATGGAATCTTTATGCCCAAAACCCTGATTCGAGTAATCATTTATTTGGTACCGCTCAAGGAGCGGGAACTGCCATTCTAACTCTTCTTGGGGGATTCCATCCACAAACACAAAGTTTGTGGCTGACCGATATGGCTCACCATCATTTAGCTATTGCATTTATTTTTCTCATTGCCGGTCACATGTATCGAACTAACTTCGGAATTGGGCACAGTATTAAAGATCTTTTAGAAGCGCATACTCCTCCGGGGGGTCGATTAGGGCGTGGGCATAAGGGCCTTTATGACACAATCAACAATTCGATTCATTTTCAGTTAGGTCTTGCTCTAGCTTCTTTAGGGGTTATTACTTCCTTAGTAGCTCAACATATGTACTCTTTACCTCCTTATGCATTCATAGCACAAGACTTTACTACTCAAGCTGCTTTATATACTCATCACCAATATATTGCAGGGTTCATCATGACAGGGGCTTTTGCTCATGGAGCTATTTTTTTCATTAGGGATTACAATCCGGAACAGAATGAGGATAATGTATTGGCAAGAATGTTAGACCATAAAGAAGCTATCATATCTCATTTAAGTTGGGCTAGCCTCTTTCTAGGATTCCATACCTTGGGCCTTTATGTTCATAACGACGTCATGCTTGCTTTTGGTACTCCAGAAAAGCAAATCTTGATCGAACCTATATTTGCCCAATGGATACAATCTGCTCATGGCAAGACGACATATGGGTTCGATATACTCTTATCTTCAACGAATGGCCCCGCTTTCAATGCGGGTCGAAGCCTATGGTTGCCCGGATGGTTGAATGCTGTTAATGAGAATAGTAATTCGCTTTTCTTAACAATAGGACCTGGGGATTTCTTGGTTCATCATGCTATTGCTCTAGGTTTGCATACAACTACATTGATTTTAGTAAAGGGCGCTTTAGATGCACGCGGTTCCAAATTAATGCCAGATAAAAAGGATTTTGGATATAGTTTTCCTTGTGACGGCCCAGGGCGCGGCGGTACTTGTGATATTTCTGCTTGGGACGCATTTTATTTGGCAGTTTTCTGGATGTTAAATACCATTGGGTGGGTTACTTTTTATTGGCATTGGAAACATATCACATTATGGCAGGGCAACGTTTCACAATTTAATGAATCCTCCACTTATTTGATGGGATGGTTAAGAGATTACCTATGGTTAAACTCTTCACAACTTATCAATGGATATAATCCTTTTGGGATGAATAGTTTATCGGTATGGGCGTGGATGTTCTTATTTGGACATCTTGTTTGGGCTACTGGATTTATGTTCTTAATTTCCTGGCGGGGGTATTGGCAGGAATTAATTGAGACTTTAGCATGGGCTCATGAACGCACACCTTTAGCTAATTTAATTCGCTGGAGAGATAAGCCCGTGGCTCTTTCCATTGTGCAAGCAAGATTGGTTGGATTAGCTCACTTTTCCGTGGGTTATATATTCACTTATGCAGCTTTCTTGATTGCCTCAACATCAGGCAAGTTTGGTTAATTTAGTTTGTTTTTTTGTACTGTATCAGCACCTAGTTCATTACTCTTGATAGAGAGGGAGGATCTGCCTTTTTAGATTTCTTTTTCTATTTATTTTTCCATCTAGGATTAGAACCGTATACTTGGTAATAATAGCAACGACACATTATGGCAAAAAAAAGTTTGATTCAGAGGGAGAAGAAGCGGCAGAAATTAGAACAGAAATATCATTTGATTCGTCAATCTTTAAAAAAAAAGATAAGAAGCAAAGTTTCTCCCTTGAGTTTGAGTGAAAAAACGAAAATGCGAGAAAAATTGCAATCCCTACCGCGTAATAGTGCACCTACACGCCTTCATCGACGTTGTTTTTTGACCGGAAGACCTAGAGCTAACTATCGACATTTTGGGCTATCCGGACACGTACTTCGAGAAATGGTTTATGAATGTTTGTTACCGGGTGCAACAAGATCCAGTTGGTAAGGATAAAATACCCTTTCGTATTTGTATGGATTTCTGGAATTGATAATCATAGAGGAGCCCTCTTTACCATTCTGTATAAATGGACTATTCTATTTGTATAGATATTGGTAGAGGGGCGTATCCAACCCTCTTTTATCCACTAGTTTACCCCTCTTTAGTTTAAGAGTATAGAGCAGTTTGGTAGCTCATAAGGCTCATAACCTTGGGGTTGCGGGTTCGATTCCCACTACCGCCTCCATACTCCTTCTTTATGATATATGCATGATATAATATATACATCATGCATTTGTATCTGGATTTTTTGATTTCCTAAAAGAGTTTTGGTCTAACAGTTTTTTCTCGGAAGAAGCAAAAAAATAAAAGAAAGAATAAAATATGAAAGAAAAGCGTCCATTGTCTAATGGATAGGACAGAGGTCTTCTAAACCTTTGGTATAGGTTCAAATCCTATTGGACGCAATCTTATTTCTATCTATTCTTTAAATAACTATACTAAACTAAAAACAAAGAAAACTTTTTTGCATGATTCAAATGAAAAAGCTTTCTCAACGATTCCTATTCTACTAACAAGAGTAGACATGCAAAATTTATTTGTTACTGAAGAGAAAACCGTTCCAGCTGTTCCTGAATAGCTTCCTTCAAAAGGATTTCCGCTTGCTCGGTGAATGTCTTGCTAGAAGATATAATTTCTTGGAATTGAGGTTTAGTATCTTTTAGATGTTTACGTAACTCATCCAGAAATTTATTTACCTGTTCAATTTCTAACGAATCAAGATATCCTCTTGTTCCGGTATAAATAGTAGCTATCTGCTCTTCCACTGGGAGAGGATTTGCCTGGGATTGTTTAAGCAATTCCCTTAATCGTCGACCCCTTGCCAATTGATTCTGACTTGTTTTATCGAGAGCAGAGGCGAATTGTGCAAAGGCTTGTAACTCTGCGAATTGCGCTAGTTCCAATTTTGATTTGCCAGCTACTTGTTTCATGGCTTTAATTTGAGCCGCGGATCCTACTCTGGAAACAGAAATACCCACATTAATAGCGGGTCGAATTCCGGCATTGAATAGATCCGCAGATAAGAATATTTGTCCATCTGTAATGGAGATTACATTAGTAGGAATATAGGCGGAAACGTCTCCAGATTGAGTCTCAACTATTGGTAAAGCGGTCATACTTCCTTCGCCTAAAAGAGAATTTAATTTAGCGGCTCTTTCTAAAAGGCGTGAATGCAAATAAAAAACATCCCCTGGATAAGCCTCACGTCCGGGAGGTCTTCTTAATAGAAGGGACATTTGGCGATAAGCTTGTGCCTGTTTGGAGAGATCATCATAAATTATTAAAGTATGCCGTTCGCGGTACATAAAATACTCAGCCAGGGCTGCTCCCGTATAAGGAGCGAGGTATTGTAATGTAGCAGGTGAATCCGCCATTTCAGCTACTACAATAGTGTATTCCATGGCCCCCTCCTCATGGAAAGTAGTTACTACTTGAGCTACGGAGGATGCTCTTTGACCGATAGCTACATAAACACATATTACACCTTGCCCTTTTTGATTGAGAATTGTATCTGTGGCTACTGCTGTTTTGCCAGTCTGTCTGTCCCCAATAATTAACTCTCGCTGACCGCGCCCTATAGGGATCATCGAATCGATAGCAATAAGCCCTGTTTGAAGAGGTTCGTATACGGAACGCCTGGAAATTATACTTGGAGCAGGAGATTCAATTAAGCGAGATTCGGAAGCTATAATTTCGCCTTTCCCATCAATAGGTTTAGCCAGAGCATTTACAACACGACCCAAGTAAGCCTCACTCACGGGTATCTGAGCAATTCTTCCTGTTGCTTTTACAAAACTTCCCTCTTGTATCATCAACCCATCGCCCATTAATACAATCCCAACATTTTTGGATTCCAAATTCAGAGCAATACCCCTAGTACCTTCTGCAAATTCGACTAATTCACCTGACATTATTTCACCAAGACCTATAATACGAGCAATCCCATCCCCCACTTGAACTACGCGACCTATATTCTCAATCCCTACTTTCCTATTATATTGTTCAATACGTTCGCGGAGAATTTTATGAATTTCGTCGACTCGAAGGGTTGCCATTAGTGTTTCTTGACTCTTTTTTCGGAAGCAAGGGGAAAAATAATGCCTAAATTCTAAACGAAAGTAGAAGTTCAAGGCCTAATTAATTTAATTATTTCTTCCATTCCAGGGACCCGAGAATGCCAATATTAGCACGAATCGTACGGAAATGTAACTCGGTATTCAAACAACTATTCAGAGTTCCTAGAGCTCCTTGTACGGCCTGTTGGAAAACCCGCTGTCGGACCTGATTCATTGCCCTTTGTTTTTCAAAATAAAGGGTTTCGTTTTTAGACTTTTCCAATTGTTCCAAACTAATAGAAGTAGCATTAATCAAATTTGCTTTTTCTCGTTCTATCTCAGAGTATCCATTCATTCGATACTCATCCGCTTCTAGTTCGACTTTCTGTAATCGAATCCGAGCTTTTTCGAGTTGCTCAATGGTCCCTCTACGCAATTCTTCTGAATTTCGAATAGTACTCAAGATCCTCTGTTTTCGATTATCTAATAAATCTTTTAATGAAAGTAGATTATTTTGTAAGTTTACAACTTTTATGATCTCTTCCCGAACCAAACATGAATCTTTCGATTCATTTGGCTCTCACGCTCCTTTTTTTTTTTCTATAGCTATTTCCATATCTTTTTTTTAAGTAATGAGCCTATCCTCTATCTTCTTTTTTATGTTTATATTTCAATATACCGAAACCTATATAAGACTAGATAAATATTAAGAGGACTCTTCCGCCTAGATAAAAATATATCATGGTCAGCAAAGTTGTTTCTTTATTTTTATTTGCCCTCTAGTTAATAATTTCAATTTCATTAAGAAAAACTAACTAAATAAATGGAAAATGAAAATTAATAGAATTCTTTTTTATTTTTTTTTTCTTCAAATCCAAAAAATTTCTCTTTTTTATACATAGGTCGTCGATTCGGCATTGGTTAAAAAAGGGCAGGGTGCCCCCTTTTTTTTCTAGTAAATAGTTCAAACCATTTTATCGATATGAGTGTTCTATATCAGATAAATTTTACATTAGCTATTTCCCGTTTAAATTGGTACTAATACTAATATAGTTGTAGAAAGAGTACCTCTTTTTGCCTGGACTTCAAGCAGTTTAGCTTTAACCGTGTTAATGGTCTCACATTCTTGGTTTATAGAGAATCAAAGTTGATTTACCAATGAGTCGCGAAATGCTATGGTTCTTCCATATGATTTCTGAATTTATTCAGAAGTAATTCGTCGAGATCGTGCACCCTTTTCTTATTTATCCGAAAAATACTAAAAAATATTATAAAGTGCAGCCGGATAGATCCAATCTATTCTTGAAATAGACAACTCGCACACACTCCCTTTCCAAAAAAAATCAAAACACCAACCACTACAGTTAGATTTATTAGATTTGTTGCTAAAATATCGGTATTAAGCCCGAAACTGCCAGCGGATGGCCAGTGAGCTAAAAAAACGAAAGAATGGGTTACATTTTTCATATGCTCTCCTCTTATAGATAGGACGAACAAAGAACAAAGTTTTTCGATCACTTACTTCGCTCGCCCTTTTTTGATCGGTTTTTTTAATGCAAATAGATTCAATCTAGTAATTTCTTTTAGATTAAGTCTTACGTCTTGTTTGACCGGTGAAAGACTTCCTTTGTTGAAATGTTCTGTTCCCAAAATTCCTAAAATAAAAGGAAAAAACTTTCCACTTTCCTAAACTAAGGACGGGAAATAAGAAGGTGAGCATATCTTCTAAATTAATAATACTCAACTCAGCCCTTCCTAGAATGGGGTATTATCTGTCCCGATAAATAGATAATTCCAGGAGTAATAAATAGGAGTAAATTAAATAAAGTATTGATATAATTGGAATTGTGGAAGCAAATACCAATTTACTAAAAAAAGAAAAAAGTATCTAATCGAAATCGAAAGAATTTTTTTTTTAAGATTAAACAAAAGGGTTCGCAAATAAAAGCGCTAGTGCCACAACTAGTCCATAAATTGTTAAAGCTTCCATAAAAGCTAGACTAAGCAATAAAGTACCTCGTATTTTACCTTCTGCTTCTGGCTGTCTCGCAATACCTTCTACAGCTTGTCCTGCAGCAGTACCTTGACCAACTCCAGGTCCAATAGAAGCAAGCCCTACGGCCAATCCAGCAGCAATAACAGAAGCAGCAGCAATTAGTGGATTCATGGTGAGTAGTTCCTCGTGTCAAAAAAAAGAAATGGTTAAGGATACAATCAACCAATAAATTCTTACTTCTAAGCTCTATTGGGGAGAAGTAAAGTAACTAAAAAGTACAAATTGAAATCAAATTGAAATGATAATGTGAATTGTCCGAACTACATAGAAGGGAATTCCATATCCATATATCGGATTAGATAATGAATCTAACCTAGGAATATATAATATAATATCCTATATATATACATTTGTTTCTTCTATTTTGTTTGCATATTTTCTCATTTTCTATTGAATCGGATTCTAAAATCATTGCTTAAAGTGGAAACCTGCATAAAAGAGGACTCCACTTATAGACATTAAGGATATTATAGTATAGATCTAGCCTGACTCCACCCTCCTTAATGCATATATACTTTGAAAATTCCATAATATAGTCTATTCTATTCTCTCTCCTACAACTCTAGGCTATATATTCATACGCATTTCTAACTATTTTTTTGCAACCAAGCAGATTATCTGGAACCATGCATGAATTGAGCTAAGCTGCAAAAAAAAAAAATACTATTTCCAAAAAGAGTCAATTCAATGATGACCCTCCATGGATTCACCTATATAGGCTGCGGCTAATGTTGCAAAAATAAGAGCTTGAATACCGCTTGTAAATAATCCAAGAAACATGACCGGTATAGGGATTACTAAGGGGACTAAAGAAACAAGAACAACAACGACTAATTCATCCGCCAATATATTCCCGAAAAGTCGAAAGCTAAGCGATAATGGTTTTGTGAAATCTTCTAGGATGTTAATTGGTAAAAGGATTGGAGTTGGTTTAATATATTTCTCGAAATAGCTCAATCCTTTTTTGCTAAGACCAGCATAAAAATATGCCGCTGACGTGAGTAAAGCTAAAGCAACAGTAGTATTTATATCATTCGTGGGCGCTGCTAATTCCCCATGGGGTAACTCTATAATTTTCCAAGGTAAAAGAGCACCCGACCAATTCGAAACAAAAATAAAAAGGAACATAGTTCCAATAAAGGGAACCCAGGGACCATATTCTTCTCCAATCTGAGTTTTGCTCAAGTCTCGAATAAACTCAAGGACATATTCAAAAAAATTCTGACCGTCGGTCGGGATGGTTTGTGGATTCCGAACAGCTATGACAACTGAACCTAGCAAGATAGTAATTACGACCCAAGAAGTGATGAGTACTTGGGCATGAATTTGGAAACCTCCTATTTGCCAATAGAAGTGTTGGCCTACTTCTACACCCGATATATCGTATAACCCCTTGAGTGTTTTAATGGAACAAGGTATAATATTCATATTGTCCTCTGATAAAAATTGAACTTCAAAAAAGGAATTCTTTTGATTCAACCATCTCTTTCTCAACTCAGCAACTTGAAGTATTAATCTTATATTTAGGATACCAAGAAAGCACATCAGATCATAATATATATCAATACCCTCTAATATATATCAATATTCCCCTTCTTTTTTCTATGCAAAAAAAATTCTATGCAAAAAAAAAGATATAGTAAAGTAAGTGATTCCATAAATTTACGCAGTTGCCCAAGAATTCACTATATATTCTTAATCAACGATTTCTTATATAGAGAGAACGGCCCTCACAAATTGAAAATACTAATTTGTTAAGAATCAATCGAATTGAAGTCATAGTGTCATCGTTGGCTGGAATCGATATATTCGCGAGATCCGGGTCACAATTTGTATCGACTAAAGAAATAGTAGGAATCCCCAAAATGGCACATTCCCGAAGAGCTATATACTCTTTTTGCTGATCAAGGACGATCACAATGTCTGGCAATCTCGTCATATATTTGATCCCGCCGAGATACCTTTGCAAAGTAGATAATTTTCTCTTCAAGATTGCCACATCTCTTTTTGGGAGATGGTGGAATTTTCCCATTTTTTCTTCTGCTCTTAAGTCTCTAAATTGAGAAAGTCTAGTTTTCGTAATCGACCAATTCGTTAACATACCACTGAACCACTTTTTATTAACATAATGACAACGAGCCCTTATTGCAGCTGATGCTACTAAATCTGTTGCTCTTTTTTTGGTACCAACAATTAAGAAACTTTTTCCCTGACTTGCTGCATCAAAAACTAAATCACAAGCTTCTGATAAAAAACGAGCCGTTCTAGCGAGATTTATAATATGAGTACCTTTACGCTTTGCCGAAATGTAAGGGGCCATTTTAGGATTCCATTTCTTAATACCATGACCAAAATGAACTCCTGCTTCTATCATCTCTTTCAAATTAATGTTCCAATATCTTCTTGTCATTTTTTCCACACTTCCTTTTTTTTAATCCTACCATTCCATTACGGAATTTAGTTCTTTTTGAAGATTAAGAAAGATCCGAAATAGCTTGAAATAAATAATAATTGTTCCGAGAGAACCTTGTACTAAGATAAGAGTTGGCCATTGATACATGGTATAAACATAACCACCTTAATGAATTAACTGACTTGTTTTACTTATTAAAATAAAAATCTTAAAAATCTAAAATTTGACCTGTTAGTGTTCTAAGTTCAAAAGTCTAGTAAAGTAAAAAATATTTTTATGGGGGTTCTTATGTCTCATAAAAATTGTTTGTTACGTCAGAATCTGAAGAAACTAATTCTGTATGGAGAAACAAAAAATCTCTCATTTCCGACGCGAATAGATTTTTTTTTTTTATTTCGAAATAAAGGTTCTTGTCTTGTGGGGAACGATGCACAAATTTTTGGAATCCGGTACCAACAGGTATAATCCCCCCCAGAACTACGTTTTCTTTCAAGCCTTTCAACCAATCAATGCGACCTCGTAGGGCAGCTTTTGCTAAAACTCGAGCAGTTTCTTGAAAACTTGCTTCAGATATGAAACTTTGGGTATTCAGGGAAGCCCTTGTTATTCCCAATAAGATTGCCCGATAATAGATCGATTCATCCAAAGCTCGTCCTGCTCGTTCCGCTCGCAATAGTCCGATTAATTCCCCAGGCGAAAAAACATTAGACATTCCATCTTCGGAAACCCGCACTTTTGATGTTACTTGGCGTATAATAATCTCTATATGTCTATTATGGATCTGTACCCCTTGGGATCGATAAACCTTTTGGATTTTATTAACCAAAGAGATACGACTTTGGGCTATGGTTAGCTCAGCTCCAATCAAGAATCCCCAAGGGACCCCAAGAATTCTTGGTATACGCTCATTCCAATCCTCAATTCTCCTTTCGAGATTCGGGGATAATGAATCAATTGAACGCGCTTCAAAGATTTGTTCCACTTTTGGAAGACCTTGCGTTATGTCACTAGATCTCGATTTTTCATATATAAACGTAACTAACCTATCTCCCTTGTAAAGGATTTCTCCATAATGACCATTAACAGTTGCTCCTGTAGTGGCCAAATAAGGTTTAGCTGCTCTTATAACAAAGGAATTCATATTTACAATGAAAATTTGACCGGATTTTTTTATGTGCGATTTAAATAGACATACATTTTCACAAATAAATTGTCCAAGGTGAATTATTGCCAATGTCTCTTCCCAAGAATCATGATGGACAAAGTGACAATTCAAAAGGAATGGATCCAACATTATGTTACTATCGAAATTAGAAATCCTTTTATTTTCATCTATTAAAGAGTATTTAAGTTCTTGAAGTACTTGGAAGGTTTGTTTTAAATTGTCAACGAACAAATATTTTTTTAACAGGATTTTATTATGCGTTAGTAAATAGTAAGATGAAGAAAAATGCGATATACTAGCTACAATAGCGCCTAAGGGCCCAAAAATTTCTCGAATAGGAATTCTAGGATTCCATTCTTTTATCGCATTGGGATGTTTTGAATTCTTGAATAAACCAATTCGAGAACAGTTGGATGCCGACAAAATCATCAAAGAGTGGTATTCTTTATTTCGATTCAACAAAGTGCCAATAGCTTCTGGATGTTGGCTAAGTGATTCAATCTTCGCCTTGGAATAAAAAGAATTGATATTGGCGCGATCTAACCTATTATGGGGAATCGGTCCTGCACTTGTCCTACCATACCTTTTTCGTGTATACGAAATAGTGGACTTGACTAACTCAATTCTTAGGAAATCGCGAATAAGATCATTTGCTCTTACCTCAACAAGGGAAGCACCAGCCTTTTCTTTTTCTTCTTGTTCCCAATTCACTACTAAGCAAGTTCTAACAAATTGACTATTTGTGTGATAAATTCTTTGAGTTAACTTGCTATTTTCATGAGAAATAAAATTGACAAGTCGAATTTGGAGATTATTTTCTTCTTGCAAGAGATCCTGCGGGAAAAGTGTTGCTAAATTTCTTCCTTCGTCCATTTCATATGCCACTGTAGGGCGAACGGAAACAAAATACTTTTCCTTGCTCTTGAGAATTTTTTTCCGTTGAACATAGACCCAATTTTTCCTTTTTTTTGATTCCTTAGAATCTTTTTTTTGTCTTTCTGGCGGTATCAAACAGCCACCTAATATCTTATCCGCCTCTTCAGGAAAATGAATATCTCCGGAAAATATTTTGAGTTCCGTATGGCTTTTTTTTCTCTTCACTCGGACCAGTCCGCCTAGTCGACTTCTTGTATTTTTTGTGAGTTGTGTATTCACTCCAATAATACTATTGTCAAGTATCTTTAGGGATGAAGATCTCGGCAAGATATGAAGTTCTTGAAGAATGAAAAAAAACCGATCTACTTCTTTTTGGTATTTTAGACTAAATTCTTTTGTTCCTCGATGCTCAATCAAACCCTCTTTTTTTAAGATGGAATCTTCCTCTGGGCTCTCGTATTCGTCCTCTGAATCTTCTTCTGAGTCTTCCTCTAAAGTACCATATTTTTCCTCTGCGCTTTCCCCGGGGCTGCCATATTCGTCTTCTGAGTCTTCCTCTAGAGTTCCATATTCGTCCTCTTGGGTCCTATATTTGCTCTCTGGGCTCCCATATTCCTCTTCTGAGTCTTTCTCTAAAGTCCTATATTCGTTCTCTGGGTTCCCATATTCGTTTTCTGGGCTCCCATATTCGTCTTCTAGGGTTTCATATTCGTATTCGTCTTCTAGGATTCCATATTTAGATTCTTCTAGGGTTTCATATTCATATTCGTCCTCTCGGGTCCTGTATTCGTCTTCTAGGGTCTCATATTCCTCTTCTGAGTCTTCCGCTCGAGTCCTATATTCTTCTTCTAGGGTCCTATATCTAAATTTAACAATTCCTGAACCCTTTTTATCTTTTCTGTATCGGGGATCGTCAAAATAAGCAAAAATAGTATTTCTACGTAAAACACCCATAAGGGGGATTTCAATCGAAATCCCAAAACAGGATATTAGTTCTTTCTCTTGTTCTTGATGATATTGTAATGGAATGACGAACCTATTTCTTCGCTTTTTCGCCAACAAATCTGAATTATCTTGAAAAATAGAAGGATAGATAAAATTCCAATGGCCATTGGACATGATTCGATCCGACGTTGAATAATCAAGAATTTCCCTATCTTTTTTACCATAAGTATTCATTTGATCTTGATCCTTGTGGAGTGAAAAAGACGCTATACTGGATCTGCACATACTTACTGACAATATCCATAAATGGCTTGTTTTTGGTAATCGGCGAAGATTACCATATTGATATTCGGGCGCATGGTAAACATCAGTACTCCAGTGCATTTCGCCGTCTGATTCAGAATAAATATGCTTTTGTACCCTTTCTTTAAAATGTAAAGTGGACGTTCCGGCACGAATCTCCGCAATTACTTGTTCGGATTTTACATATTGATCATTTTGCACTAGAATCAAGCTTTTTGAGGGAATATTCACACTATATAGAATATCTTGACTCTGAATAGTTACATGCAAGTCTATATAACATAGAAAAGCAGGCTGCCCATGACGGGTACGTGTGGGGTGAACCAAATTCTCATTGAATTTTATTTTTCCATTCGAAGGGGATCGTACAAGGTCGGCAGTACCCCCTGTGAATACTCCTCCGCCAGTATGAAAAGTTCTTAATGTTAGTTGAGTCCCTGGCTCCCCAATTGATTGACCTGCAATAATACCTACGGCTTCTCCCAATTCGACCAGATCACTATGAGTAGGACTCCGGCCATAGCATAATTGACAGATCCAAGAAGTGCTTCGGCAAGTAAAGGGGGTTCTAATATATATTGGTTGTGCTCGAAATGGTTGTGCTCGAAAGGCAGTTATGAATCGATTGACTAATCCAATTCCAATATCTTGATTTCGCGCGGCAATGCATCGTGAACCGATATATATATCGTCTGCTAATACACGACCAATTAGTGTTTGGACAAAAAGTTTTTCCGTCATCCCATTTTGAGGACTTACAGAAATACCTCGGATAGTACCACAATCTCTTCTACGCACAATAATATGTTGAACTACTTCAACAAGTCTACGTGTAAGATATCCAGCATCTGCTGTTCGCACAGCAGTATCTACAACCCCTTTGCGGGCTCCATAGCAGGAAATTATATATTCTGTCAAAGAAAGTCCCTCGCGTAAATTGCTTTGAATAGGTAAATCAATCATTTGTCCTTGAGGGTCCGACATTAATCCTCTCATACCTACTAATTGGTGTACTTGAGATGCATTTCCTCTGGCTCCTGAAAAAGACATTAGATAGACTGGATTAGAAGGATCCGTTATCCGAAAATTTGAATTCATTTCTTGTTTCAAATATTCACTTGTCGCATACCATATCTCAACAGATTGGCGTAATTTTTCTACCGCGTGTACAGCCCCATAATAATAGTGTTTCTCCAAAAGAAAACTCTGTTGTTCCGCGTCTTGGACTAACCATCCCTTAGAGGGTATTGTTAAAAGATCCTCGATTCCTAACGAAATCGATGTAGTAGTGGCTTGATGGAAGCCCAGAGTCTTTAGTTGATCCAGTATATGGGATGTATATCCCATTCCAAAATGATCTATTAATCTGCTAATAAGTCGTTTCATACCAGTTCCGTCTATCTCTTTATTATGAAAGACCAGATTGGCCCGTTCCGCCATACATAAGTACCCCCTTTTCGGCTGAGTAGGATTCGACAATTGCTGAGTAGGATTCGACAATGGGCCTGAGTCAGTGATTCGAAAATTTAATTAACTTAATTGCCTCAATCTCAATCTGGATTCGCGTGGCAAATAATGATGATACTAGGGAAATCGGAATGCCCCCCGAAAGGGGAGGGGCATCGCCGAATCTAACTTTCTTGTTTAGGTAGTGTATGAATAGGCCTGACTAAATCCTTGTATGGCTTCCTCTATTTCTCTATAAAAAGAAATATGACCAAGAGTGGTTCGAATGTATATCGAACGAATTTCTTTTTTTCTATTTCCCATTATTAGATAGTGGGCATAAATCTCATGATAAGTCCCCAAAGATTCATATTGAACTTCAATCGGAACTTCTCTTGACCCAATGACGCGTTGATCCAGGTTCCATCGTAGCCACAAGGGACTATCTAAACTGATTAGTTTTTGTCTATAAGCTCCCAGTGCATCATAAGAACTAGAAAAATGGGGTTCTTTATCTTTCCTATATTTAAAATTATTATTATTATTGTAATTTACTTTTAGATTTGGGTAGTTTCTGCAACTATTATATCTATTTGCACAAATACCTCGACGCTTTCCAATCGTTAATACATAAAGCCCGATAAGCATGTCTTGGGTTGGTACGCAAATAGGATCCCCAATAGCGGGAGATAAGAGATTCATATGAGAAAACATAAGTAAACGGGCTTCTGCCTGAGCTTCCAAGGATAAAGGTAGATGAACAGCCATTTGATCTCCATCAAAGTCCGCATTGAAACCCTTACACACTAATGGGTGTAAAGAAATAGTACGCCCCTCTACTAAAGTGGGTTGAAAGGCCTGTATGCCTAATCTATGCAGGGTAGGTGCTCTATTTAACAGTACAGGATGTCCCCGCATAACTTCTTGAAGTATTTCCCATACAATGGGTTCTTTTTCCCAAATTTTCCTTTTAGCAATCCTTACATTAGAAGTGGCGCGTTTCGTGATTAAATCGCGAATTACAAATAGCTGAAAAAGCTTTATTGCTATCTCTAGAGGTAATCCACATTGATGTAATGAAAGCGAAGGACCCACAACAATGACAGAACGCCCCGAGTAATCGACCCGTTTCCCAAGCAGAGTCTCGCGAAACCTTCCCTCTTTACCTTCAATTACATCTGAAAGTGATTTGTATACTTTATTGTGACCATCCCTCGTCGGTTGCCCGCGGGACCCACTATCAAGAAGTGTATCCACGGCTTCTTGTACCAATTTTTCCTGGCACATTACTAAATCTGCTGGCGCTAATTCACTTCTTTTTAATAGATAGGCAAGATTGTTGTTCCGACGGATAACTCTCTTATAAAGTTCATTAATGTCTGAAGTCACTACTTTATCTCCAGACCTATAAACAATAGGTCTCAATTCGGGAGGAAGAACCGGTAATAAGCACAAAACCATCCATTCTGGTTCTACATTTGTTTGAATAAAATGTTTCGCCAATTGCATGCGTCTAATCAAAAAAACTTTTCTTATTCGTCTTTTTCTATCTTCCCACTCATCTCCACTATACCCCTCGTCTTCTAATTCCTTCCATTCGACCAAAGAATTCTCTATAATAATTCGCAAATCCAAATCTGCTAATTGTTCTCTAATAGCACCTGCTCCTGTCGCAATTTCCCGATTTCGAAATGTTGCAAAGCCTGGGGTAGAAAAAAAGGGAGAAATGCTGTGGTTACAGGATGCAATTTCCTCTTCGAATAAACCTCGTAATCGTAAAAAAGTGGGTTTTTTAGTGCTGGGCCTAGCAAAAGAGAAATCGCCGTATACTAGGCCCTCCAACTTCTTAAGAGGTTTATCTAAAAGATTCGCGATATAACTAGGAAGACCTTTCAAATACCACACATGAGTCACGGGACATGCGAGTTTGATGTATCCCATTTGATATCTTCGTATCCGAGAATCCACAAATTCGACCCCGCATTTTTGGCAAAATCTTTCGTCTTCGTTTTCAGCTCCGCTCGCTCGAGAATTGCCACAAGCGCAAATCCCGCTTTTTATGGGTCCAAAGATTCTTTCGCAAAACAATCCATCTTTTTCTGGTTTATCGGTTTTATAATGAAAAGTAGAGGGCCTTGTGACTTCGCCAACGACTTCTCCATTAGGTAGGTTTTTGTTAGCCCAAGCCTTTATTTGTTGAGGGGAAACGAGTCCAATTTGAAGTTGTTGATGTTTATATTGGTCAATCATAAAATAGAAATAAGAAAAGAATTTATATTTATTCCGATCAAACTTCCTCCCTATTAACCTGGAAGTTCTTTTCAGATACAAGGAAATGATTCAGTTCTAGAGCCAAAGATCGTAGTTCTCGAACGAGCACTCGAAAAGATTCTGGAGGATCCTCATGATTAGGTATTCTTTTTCCCCAGATCGTAGCATTAAGTATTTCTTGGCGAGCTATAAGATGGTCAGATTTATAAGTAAGTATCTCTTGTAAAATATGAGCAACACCAAATCCTTCTAAAGCCCAAACTTCCATTTCTCCTACTCGTTGTCCCCCTTGCTTGGCTCTTCCTCTAACCGGTTGTTGTGTAACAAGTGAGTAGGGCCCAGTAGAACGCCCATGAATTTTCTCATCAACTTGATGAATTAATTTTAAGATATAGGACTTCCCTATTAGAACAGGTTGCTCAAAGGGGTCGCCTGTTCTTCCATCAAATATTCTGCTTTTTCCCGGGTACTCGGGTTCAAATACCCATGGATTTTTTGTTTCTTTACTGGCTTCATATAATTCTGAAAACACAAGTTTTCTTGAAGCCTCTTGCTCATATCTCTCATCAAAGGGTGCTATTCTATAATGTTTCTTTAGCAGATCCCCCGCTAATCCGAGCGAGCTTTCAAATATTTGTCCCACATTCATTCGGGAGGGTACTCCTAAGGGATTGAAGACCATATCAACGGGTGTTCCATCTTGCAAATAGGGCATATCTTGCCTAGGCAAAATTTTGGAAATGATCCCTTTATTCCCATGTCTTCCGGCTACTTTATCCCCAACTTTGATTTCACGTTTCTGTAAAATATATACACGAACCATTATGTCGAGCGGGTCCCTTTGGATCCATTTCACATCGATAACGCGCCCTCTTCCACCTATAGGTAATTTCAGAGAAGTTTCTTTTGAAGTGGAAACCTCAAGGCCAAATATGGCCCGTAATAATCCAGCTTCCGCGATATAAGATGATTCGCTCGCTATCTGAGGCGTTAATTTACCTACTAAAATATCACCAGTTTCTACCCAGGATCCCAACCTAACAACTCCATTTCTGTCCAAATTGCGGAGTAAATGTTCTTCTAGATGTGGTATTTCTTTAGTGATTTTTTCAGCGGAGCCCTGGCTTGTCGTATCCGTCTGAATTTCATATTTCCGGATGTGAAAAGAGGTATAAATATCTTCATATACCAAACGTTCGCTAATTAGTACTGCGTCTTCAAAATTGTAACCTTCCCATGGCATATAAGCTACTAATACGTTTTTTCCTAAAGCAAGTTCGCCCCCAATTGTAGCAGCTCCTTCTGCTAAAATTTGTCCTTTTTTAATGGATTTACCCCGTGGAACCCGGGGTTTTTGGTGCATACAAGTATTTTTGTTAGAGCGACGGTGGTTAACTAAAGGAATACTTATAGTCTTCCCACTACTTGATAAAAGTATCTTATGACTATCAGTAGAAATGATCTTTCCCTCGCGTTCGGCTATAATGGAAACCCTCGAATCTAGAGCTGTTTGGCGTTCCAATCCAGTTCCAACAATGCATTTCTCGGACCGAGAAAGCGGAACTGCTTGGCGCTGCATATTAGAACTCATTAAAGCCCGATTCGCATCATTGTGCTCAATAAAAGGAATGAGAGAACCCCCAATAGAAAAATATTGGAAAGGAAAAATACTTCTAACATGAATCTGTTCCCATGCAATAGTCAAGAATTCTTGACGGTATCTAGCCGGAACAACCTGTTCTTCCTGAATACCTTGATTCAAGGACAAAGAATTTCCTGCTGCTATCATATAATATTCATCTCTATTTGGTGATAGATAAACCACCTGTCTCTCTTTTTTTTCTTTTGCTTTCTCAGCAGATATTTCATAAAACGGACTCTCTATGGATCCCCACAAGTGATCAATTCTCGCATGAATTGTTAAGGATCCAGTAAGTCCAACATTGATTCCTTCAGACGTGTCAATTGGACAAATACGCCCATAGTGACTCGGATGAATATCTCGGCTCCGAAAACTTGCGGTTCTCCCCGTCAACCCTCCAGGACCTAAACAACTCACTTTTCGCCCATGAACAGTTTGTGTCAATGGATTCGTTTGATCAAAAACTTGAGATAACGGGTATGTGCCAAAAAAGGTCTCATAAGTAGTTATTAATAAAATTGAAGTTGAAGTTGGAGTTACCAAAGTTTGGGGAGTCGGTTTCGATTGACGTATGAATACTCTACGAATAGTTTTTTGAACTGCATGTTGTAAACGACCAAGAGCCAATCCGAATTGATCTTGTAACAGATCCGCAACCGAACGAATACGTTTATTTTTCAAGTGATTCATATCGTCATCGTCAAGTATACCCGTTCCAAATTTCATTCCAATCAAATGATCCGTAGCGGCCAATACATCTCGTGGTAACAAGAATGTATTGTTCTGAGGAATATCAAGATTAAGTCTCCGATTCATATTTCGTCGACCAATCCTTCCTAATTCACATTTTTGTTGAAAAAATTTCTTTTGTAATTCCTCGCATAAGGACTCCGAAAATACCAGGTCCCCACCTACACAAGCAAATTGTTGATAAAACTCCAAAATAGCTTTTTCTTTTGACTCAATCCTCTTCTTCTCTTTAGCATTCGGGAAAGACAAGAAAATTTCAGGGTAGGAAACATTATCCAGAATTTCTCTTAGATTCGAACCCATAGCTGATGATAGAACTAGAATAGATATCTTTTGTTTTCTACTCACGCGAGCCCATATCCTTTCTTTTTTATCAATTGCTAATTCCGATCTCCCCCCCCAATCTGATATTATAGTGCCAGTGTAGATAGAAATTCCCTTATGATCTAATTCCGAGCGGTAGTAAATACCAGGACTTAGCAATATTTGATTGATCACAATTCGGTATATTCCATTTATAATAAAGGTTCCTAAGGAATTCATTATAGGAATGTTTCCGATAGAAATGGTTTGCTTTTGCACATCGAAACCAAAAATTAATCTCGCAGATACATATAATTCGGAAGAATAGGTGAGTGATTCATACACAGCATCTCTTTCTTTTATCGAGGGTTCTAGCAGTTGATATCCTTTCGCAAATAATTGAAATGCAATTTCGTGATCTGGATCTTTAATTGTTGGAAACTTGTCAAGTTCTTCTGCCAAGGCTTGATTAATGAACCTACAAAATCCCTCGAATTGGATCTGACTAAATCCGGGTATTGTGGACATTCCCTCGTTTCCATTCCGGAGCATCTTAATCTTAAGTTTCCTGTTTATCAAAGAAAAATTCCATTATCAGCTCACTCTTCATCAATCCCTATGGATCGATCTAGCAATCATGGAATCTATATTCTGTTTACTGAATCACATGAAATTCTAGGGAACTCCACATACGTATTTCATATATGTATTTCATACATATGAATAGAGACCATTTGGACGAAAGTTCGAGTTTGCCAGGGGTACAAATGAAATGAAAATGAATTGATAAAACATTCCTACAAAAAAAATTCTGCCACTTATACTTTATGTTATGATATTCTAATCAGATTGGATGGCAAAGATTTCTCATTTTATCTCCTTTCTATGAATGTAATAAAGCCGTAATATAATATACTAGAAAGTTTGACTTTACTTCGATTTAGAATAGCGTGCTTACTTTAATTTCTCAAAATAATTTGAGGGTTCTTTTTTATTTCGGATCGGAGTAGTATAATTGCTAGAAAATTCAGTATTTCATTGTGGAATTCTAAAATAAAGTAAGTCCCTTTTTTAAGTACATGCCAATCTAGTTATCCACCTCTCCCCATATCCATGCTTTTCTTTTATCGTAATTTCACTTGGGTACGCCAAGATAGTCAGGTTATACTCTATATCAGAGCAAATTTCCTTTTTTTATTCAAGATATTTAATTTAATACTTTGAAAAATTAAAGCATGATTCCCCATAGAGATATGTACATAAAGGGGATCTTTGGATAATAATGCTGTTCGGACCTAAAGTTTACCTATACACGGATTAAGCATAAAGCCATAATATTTTATTATGCCATTGAAGGGGGGGGAGATAATACCGATTTAAGAGTAGTTCACTACTGCAATAAAAAAAAGAGAATTCTAGTTAACGGTTCCAATTTATTCTGAATTTTGCAGCCTGTGAATAGAAATCCACTTTTTCTTCTTTTTCATCTCAATAGAAAGAAATGGGAAGTTTTATTGTGTTAACAATGTATGTTTTAAGATAGAATCTATCGAGGAGAATAATAGAAACTGGATCAAAAAAAGCAGGAATAGATTTTTTGAAAAAGATTGGAAAAAAGTAAGTAGAATTATATTCAAAATAAAAGGGGCTTTTCGTAAGAAAACGTGGATGAATACTTGCTGTTTTCTAGATTTTTGATCGGATTTTTTGGCGGCATGGCCAAGCGGTAAGGCAGGGGACTGCAAATCCTTTATCCCCAGTTCAAATCTGGGTGCCGCCTGATCAATAAAATACTTAGGTTTTTTTTATAGTGCTGATCGAATTCGATAAATTTTTACTTCGCATAAGTTCGGGCAAGAGAGTAACTGGGCCTGCCGATACTGGGTTTAGAGAAACCATACCATAGTTCTATCCTCAAACTAGGGTTAGGGTTTGTTTTGACGGTAGTGGCCAAAATGGTTATCAATAGGGGTGAGGTAGTGTTTCCTTATTCTTTTATTATATGAATTTGAATTGGTTCTTAATTGAGATTCGATTTGATAATTTTAAAATACGAGGATAAGATGTCAGAAATCTTGGTATCCAAAGAAAGGTCCCTAAGGGGCATTCTTTTTTTTTTTCAATCTAAGATTCAAGAAGGGACTCCACGAAAGAATATCAAGACTTACTAATTATTATACATTTTTTTATCGTACATCTTATGTTACCTACATACACTAAAGTAAGGACTACTTAATTCTAACGAGAATCAGATTAAATAGGTCGATCAAAAATCAATTTAGGAGTTGTATTATGGATAAAATCTCTTCATTCTTTCATAGAATGATACAAAGCAAGGCTGCAGGGTTTAGGTCAAAAATAAACATTAGGTAAGGTAGGTATCCAATAAATATTTATCTATCGATAATTTTATGGTATATTCGGGCGTCCTTTGCTTAAAAAAAAAAAAAAGAGTAACAAAAGGAATAAAAAATCTTCCTATTCCCGCTTCTTCTATTCAGGACATCATTCCCGTACTCTTTCTTTTTTAAGGAAAAAAGGGCTATAGTATCTCGTATTTTTAATGCTCTCTAATTCTACCAGAATTCCTATAAGAATTTGTTAGGAGTAAATTCCTTGAACTGATTGATCCATGGCCTTAGGGCGGAATCCCTTTTTGACTCTGTACCCTTGATTCCACTATGATTATTGATCAATAGTAGAATAATCCCTTCATAGAAATAGGAGACATAATTTAGATGGATATAGTAAGTCTCGCTTGGGCTGCTTTAATGGTAGTCTTTACATTTTCTCTTTCACTAGTAGTATGGGGAAGGAGTGGACTCTAGGGATACTACTAATTGATTAAGTAATCAAATTGTTGTATCAATTCTTTTCTTTAATGGATCATTTTGCATTAATCATTTTGTCAAACGTTATTCTTTAATCTTTTTCTTTAGTTTTGTTTCACTCCTGTAAGAAACTCTTGTATTGTAAGTTGTAATGTAAGAAAGAGCCATTATACCAATTCAGAATTTCTACTAGAAATGACGAATGGTTAAAAAAAGTTCTATACATAAGAAAATTAGACTTTCTTCCACGGAACTATTCACGGCATATCACACATTTTCCATTTCCTTTTACTTTTTACTATAGTCTATTCTTCATATTATTTTTCTTTCCTTCCATGGATTCTTTGGTCAAGAATTGTCTTAGATTTTTTTATTTTGACCTGATTGAAATTAAGTGGATGCAATGAAAAAAGAAATTGAATTAGACTACTTAACTATTTCAATCTACTAATCTATTCTATGTAGATTCAAAGATAATATAATAGAAAGAATCTAAAGTGTCGTAGAAAAAACTATATGTAGTTCTTTCTACCACACTTTAAGATTCCAACCAGATCCTTTCATTTAAGACTTGGATTTTTTTTATTTAATCCCTTTTTAATTTCTTCAATGATTAATTGGAATTCCAATTAATTATTTTGGCTGACTGTTTTTACATAAATAATAAGTAAAAAAGAAGTAGGAACTAGAATGAACAGTGCAGTAGCAATAAATGCGAGAATATTGACTTCCATAACCTCTTTATTTTTTATTTTCACAATAACTCGGGATGTAATCCCATGGAGAGGAAAAAGGGGTATCTTGTAAATTCAAGGGTAGGGCTTGCATTCTGATAATACTGAATCAATTCAATATTATGAATATCGGATCTATCAAATCAATTCATGGATGAGAGTTATATTTCACGGATGAGAGT
The DNA here is from genome assembly GCF_056163025.1 of Triticum urartu. NCBI lineage: Eukaryota > Viridiplantae > Streptophyta > Magnoliopsida > Poales > Poaceae > Triticum > Triticum urartu. Next base: position 2,829 of record NW_028259893.1, on the reverse strand, counting down.
TATATAGTATAACATAGGAAGATCCTCTATCCACACTAAGACCAAAATGGGTTTTTTGATTGGATTAGGAATTCCCTCTTTTTTAATCCTTTTCTACTTTTTCTTTTCTATATCTCTAACCCACGAGCTTTCTTAATCTTATACTTTCTTAATCTTATACAATTTCCCTTCCTTTTTCTTATAGTTATACATACAATTATGTATGTATTATATGACCAACTTTCACTTTCTATGGGTCACATAGACATCCAAATAAGCAGTAGAAGTGAGATGGGGAAAAGAGGTCTGAAATAAAAAGGGAATACGATTTATGTATGGATTCCGGTAAAATACCGGTACTCTATTCCATAAGAGTGGAATAGGAAATTAAGATGAGGATGGTATCATCATAAAGAAAGATAGAGTAATATAATATCCTAAATTCTACTAATCCACATATCGTATGTGTGTCTTTCTTTATCGATTGGGAGTAGTGAAAAAAAAATTCCTATATGCCCTCCCTCCCTCTTTAATGAGAGATGCAAAATAAAAAAGTGAAGTAAGGGTGCCCTGTGGGTATTTGATCTTGCTCCCTGCCCCTTTTTTTCATGGAAAAAGGAAATATCAATTTCTCCATTCATTGAACCCTAGTTCGGGACTGACGGGGCTCGAACCCGCAGCTTCCGCCTTGACAGGGCGGTGCTCTGACCAATTGAACTACAATCCCCGCGGGGTGTATGGCATACCCATTCTTAAATAGAACCATAAGAAGATTCGATTCGTCTTTCGTACTCTAAGAAATAGACGAATCATATACTACATACCCACATATTATATTATACGTGGGTATAGTGAGAGTGACATAACTAGTATGTCGTGATTTTTTATCACTAAAAATGGATAATAATCCAGCCTTCAATAAGAAAAACTCTTTTGTTTGTAAGAAAGGAATGAGAGAGATATGGATTAGAAAAAAAAATTTCCCTTTTTTCTTTATCTTTTATTTCTATAGATCAGACATTTTATTTTATGGAAGAAAAACAAAAGGATTTAGTTCATACTCACGAAGCCCTAGATTTTTGGTTTGGGCCGAGCTGGATTTGAACCAGCGTAGACATTGTCAACGAATTTACAGTCCGTCCCCATTAACCACTCGGGCATCGACCCAGGAAGAATTTATTCTAGGGTTTTTGCTAATCTATGATTAACCTCCTTTCATAATACTCCCTACCCCCAGGGGAAGTCGAATCCCCGCTGCCTCCTTGAAAGAGAGATGTCCTGAACCACTAGACGATAGGGGCATCACTAGACGATAGGGCCATATACAACCGCTCGTGATTATACTATAATCATAGTATGAGCAGTTTTTTGGAATTGTCAATATACTCGAAAAGTATAAATAGATCCAAAGCAAAGAGTTTTTCCAACTTTTCTGTTATGTTTTCATCTAGGATTTTTTTTAGTTGATCGTTATAGATTAATTCTCCGTGCTTCATTTAGTGTTCATACCAAAAATGCATCCATCCCGCACTAAGTCATAAAATTCTCTAAAAATATAGAGAAAGTTTCAAAAACAAAGAAAAAAAGTGAATCAATTTAGTAGAAAAGTACTCTATCAGATTCGAACCAACGACTTACGTCTTAGCACGAGATTACTCTACCACTAATTTAAAAAGCCCTTTATCGGATTTGAACCGATGACTTATGCCTTACCATGGCATTACTCTACCACTGAGTTAAAAGGGCTTTTTATTTAATTCAAAAATTAGCCACTTGGATTTCCCATTATGGGTCTACTGCATAATGTACATATTATATATATAATATATAGAGATAGAGAGAGAGACATTATGTAGAGATTGTATATGTATATATCGATATCTTGAGAGCTCAAAATAAAATTAATAAAAAAAAACATACCCTACATAACATATCCAACTCTTCTTGGTTCAGGGTTTTCCGTTTCCGAAGACTAGTAAAATAGGCGGATTCTGGAACCCCAAGGATTCAACGGTATATGGATATGGAAAATATAAGATTTCCGATCCTAGCGGGAAAAGGCGGGGAACAGATACCCAATAGGATATAGGATCCTTGGGAGGAACTTTTGGTAATGGCCTTGATCCTCTATGCTATTTTTTATGTGTTCTTAGTTCTATTGAACTTTTTGCATTCTTTTAAACAAGAATCTAATAAACTAGAATTGAGTCAGTGGAAAAAAGGAGAGAGAGGAAAGTGTTAAATGGAGAGAGTCGACTAATCAGAGACTTTTAGGATCTTCTTTACATCAGGTAAATCTGTCGGCCCTGTCCGTTTTTTTCTTTAAGTTACGACTCTTTGCTGCTTACTTCTATCAAGCCATAGGGAAAGTCTATGATGAATTTGGAAAACTCATCTCACTCTTACTCTATGGCTCGGACTTAATGGGGGAAGAAAACATCTTCCATAATTTCTTTTTTGTTCAATTCTGGACAAAAAAGAAAAGGAAAAAAGGAATTTATAGGGACAGTGTTACCCCCTATATCCCCTAGTTTATATTGTAGGAATAATAAAACAATTTAGCAGTCTGACACACTTACGTCCTTGCAAAGTAAATAATTATTATTGTAGTCGTAACCGTAGAATAGGATCCTAATCAAAATAAATACATTTGGTTCAGGCGCTATTAGCATGGTAAGAAAAGATTTTTTTTACAGACCAGAGGGGCTATCTAAATCCTAAAGTAAAGGCGAGCGATCGAAGTAGAAGTACCAACGGCTCAGTGTCATGAACCTTCTCCATCTGATTCAATAAGGGGGAATTAGCCTTCTTGTCAAATGGCTATCCTTGACAAAGGGTACCATTTATACC
>NW_028259892.1:0-25000 GCF_056163025.1 Triticum urartu | reverse complement strand
AGAACCTATCACTAAAATACCCGATAGGGCTAAGCGGAACGAAAAGGGTTTTCCATGAGATGGTAAATGAAAACGATTAGTCCCACACGAGGTTTGGGAATAAGTGATTGTCTGATAATGAGCAAGGAATATACGTCTTTCTGCTAAAGAGGATCTATTAAACTCATAATTCATTAGATCCTTGTTATCAATGCCAACTAGGTATCATAAGTAAATGGATCCCGGTTGTTCAATCCTTTGATAACCAAGGTCATTCTTTGCTAAAGAGAAATGATCACTATGAGTCAGACTCAATAGAATTGGATCCATTCCAAATAGCGAGAATTAGGATTCTTGATCCCTCTCAATCTCTCTTTCAATTCGAGGATCCAGAGAGGTGTTTTCATAGTCATCTCCGAATATTTGCCATCTCGGAATATTTTCGATTTCATTTTTCTATGATATGTCTTTCTATATGAAAATTGGTTATTTACGATGTACGATGATCCCTGTTAAGCATCCATGGCTGAATGGTTAAAGCGCCCAACTCATAATTGGTAAATTTGCGGGTTCAATTCCTGCTGGATGCACACGAACGGGAACATTCCATAAGTCTATTGGAACTGGCTCTCTATCCATGGAATCTCATCCATCATCCATACATAACGAATTGGTATGGTATATTCATACCATAACATAAGAACAATAAGAACTCGAATTCTTATCGATACTGGAACTCAGAGCATAGGAGGGAAAGTCGATTTATGGATGGAATCAAATACGCAGTATTTACAGAAAAAAGTCTTCGTTTATTGGGAAAGAATCAATATACTTTTAATGTCGAATCGGGATTCACTAAGACAGAAATAAAGCATTGGGTCGAACTCTTCTTTGGTGTTAAGGTGGTAGCTGTGAATAGCCATCGACTACCTGGAAAAGGTAGAAGAATAGGACCTATTCTGGGCCATACAATGCATTACAGACGTATGATCATTACCCTTCAACCGGGTTATTCTATTCCACTTCTAGATAGAGAAAAAAACTAAAGGAGAATACTTAATAATACGGCGAAACATTTATACAAAACACCTATCCCGAGCACACGCAAGGGAACCGTAGACAGGCAAGTGAAATCCAATCCACGAAATAATTTGATCCATGGACGGCACCGTTGTGGTAAAGGTCGTAATTCCAGAGGAATCATTACCGCAAGGCATAGAGGGGGAGGTCATAAGCGCCTATACCGTAAAATAGATTTTCGACGGAATCAAAAAGACATATCTGGTAGAATCGTAACCATAGAATACGACCCTAATCGAAATGCATACATTTGTCTCATACACTATGGGGATGGTGAGAAGAGATATATTTTACATCCCAGAGGGGCTATAATTGGAGATACTATTGTTTCTGGTACAAAAGTTCCTATATCAATGGGAAATGCCCTACCTTTGAGTGCGGTTTGAACTATTGATTTACGTAATTGGAAGTAACCAATTAGGTTTACGACGAAACCTAGAAATCGATCACTGATCCAATTTGACTACCTCTACGGGATAGACCTCAACAGAAAACTGTTGAGTAACGGCAGCAAGTGATTGAGTTCAGTAGTTCCTCATAGAAAATTATTGGCTCTAGAGATATGGTAATATGGAGAAGACAAAATTGTTTGAAGCACGCACAGAACCGGAAGCGCCCCTTGTTTCAAAGAGAGGAGGACGGGTTATTCACATTTAATTTGATGGTCAGAGGCAAATTGAAAGCTAAGCAGTGGTAATTAAGACCCCCGGGGGAAAATAGGGATGTCTCCTACGTTACCCATAATATGTGGAAGTATCGACGTAATTTCATAGAGTCATTCGATCTGAATGCTACATGAAGAACATAAGCCAGATGACGGAACGCAGAGACCTAGGATGTAGAAGATCATAACATGAGCGATTCGGCAGATTTGGATTCCTTTCCTATATATCCACTCATGTGGTACTTCATCATATGATTCATATAAGATCCATCTGTCTAGAGATCGTCATATACATCTAGAAAGCCGTATGCTTTGGAAGAAGCTTGTACAGTTTGGGAAGGGGTTTTTTGAGAGAAAAGAAGAATCTACTTCAACCGATATGCCCTTAGGCACGGCCATGCATAACATAGAAATCACACGTGGAAGGGGTGGGCAATTAGCTAGAGCAGCAGGTGCTGTAGCGAAACTCATTGCAAAAGAGGGTAAATCGGCCACTTTAAGATTACCATCTGGGGAGGTCCGTTTAGTATCCCAAAACTGCTTAGCAACAGTCGGACAAGTGGGTAATGTTGGGGTGAACCAAAAAAGTTTGGGTAGAGCCGGATCTAAGTGTTGGCTAGGTAAACGCCCCGTAGTAAGAGGGGTAGTTATGAACCCTGTGGACCACCCCCATGGGGGCGGTGAAGGGAAAGCTCCCATTGGTAGAAAAAAACCCACAACCCCTTGGGGTTATCCTGCGCTTGGAAGAAGAACTAGGAAAAGGAAAAAATATAGCGATAGTTTTATTCTTCGTCGCCGTAAGTAAATACGTAACTAGGAATATGGAAAATTGCATTTTTGGAATTTGCAATAATGCGATGGGCGAACGACGGGAATTGAACCCGCGCATGGTGGATTCACAATCCACTGCCTTGATCCACTTGGCTACATCCGCCCCTTATCCAGCTAAAGGATTTTTTTCTTTTTTCCATTGATCATTATTCTATTTATTCTGACCTCCGTACTTCGATCGAGATATTGGACATAGAATGCCACTCTTTAAAAAGGAAAAAAGGAGTAATCAGCTGTGACACGAAAAAAAACGAATCCTTTTGTAGCTCATCATTTATTGGCAAAGATAGAAAAGGTCAATATGAAGGAGGAGAAAGAAACAATAGTAACGTGGTCCCGGGCATCTAGCATTCTACCCACAATGGTTGGCCATACAATCGCGATTCATAATGGAAAGGAACATATACCTATTTACATAACAAATCCTATGGTAGGTCGCAAATTGGGGGAATTCGTGCCTACTCGGCATTTCACGAGTTATGAAAATGCAAGAAAGGATACTAAATCTCGTCGTTAACTGAATTCTGAATAGAAAGATTAAGAAGAAAAAAAGATTCAAAATAAAGTAAAGGTAGGCGGGGAATAACCTTATTTATGACAAGTTTCAAACTAGTAAAGTATATCCCTAGGATAAGAGAAGAAGAAAAGTGGGCTAAGGAAACTCGCAAGGAAAGTTCCAACCGATCGTCTACTTAAGTTCGAGAGAGTTTTCAAAGCACAAAAACGTATCCCTATGTCTGTTTTCAAAGCACAAAGAGTTCTTGACGAGATTCGCTGGCGTTACTACGAGGAAACTGTTATGATACTGAACCTCATGCCCTATCGAGCATCTTATCCCATCTTAAAGTTGGTTTATTCGGCAGCCGCAAATGCTACTCATTATAGGGATTTCGACAAAGCGAATTTATTTATTACTAAAGCCGAAGTCAGTAGGAGTACTATTATGAAGAAATTCAGACCTCGAGCTCGAGGACGTAGTTTCCCCATAAAAAAAAGCATGTGTCATATAACAATTGTACTAAATATAGTAAAGAAATCTAAATAACCTTTAGATCCATCTAAGATTTCGATTCCCAGTAAAAAAAATATAGAATAGAAAAATATGGGACAAAAAATAAATCCACTCGGTTTCAGACTTGGTACAACCCAAAAACACCATTCCTTTTGGTTCGCACAACCAAAAAATTATTCTGAAGGTCTACAGGAAGATAAAAAAATAAGGGATTGTATCAAGAACTATATACAAAAGAATAGGAAAAAGGGCTCGAATAGAAAAATAGAATCAGACTCAAGTTCCGAAGTAATTACACATAATAGAAAAATGGACTCAGGTTCAAGTTCCGAAGTAATTACACATATAGAAATCCAAAAAGAAATCGATACGATCCACGTCATAATCCATATTGGATTCCCAAATTTATTAAAGAAAAAAGGAGCAATCGAAGAATTAGAGAAAGATCTACAAAAGGAAATTAACTCTGTAAACCAGAGATTTAATATTTCTATCGAAAAAGTTAAAGAACCTTATAGACAGCCTAACATTCTTGCAGAATATATAGCTTTCCAATTAAAAAATAGAGTTTCATTCCGAAAGGCAATGAAAAAAGCCATTGAATTAACTAAAAAAGCAGATATAAGGGGAGTAAAAGTAAAAATTGCGGGTCGTCTCGGAGGAAAAGAAATTGCACGCGCCGAATCTATTAAAAAGGGTAGACTTCCCCTCCAAACAATTCGCGCTAAAATTGATTATTGCTGCTATCCAATTCGGACTATCTATGGAGTATTAGGTGTAAAAATTTGGATATTCGTAGACGAAGAATAAGTAATCTTGTCTTCGGATTCTGTCCATTGATAGAATAAAAAATGACAAGAGACTTTTTTCCTGAAATCCCTGCAAAAGAAGAAATTATACCTCTTTCTATAAGATTTAATGAAAATTGATAAATCATTTAATATAATTGCTATGCTTAGTGTGTGACTCGTTATTTTTTTCTTTTTTTTAAGAAAAAAACTTAGTAATTATAGAAAATTAACTAATAACCAACCTATTGCTTCGTATTGTCGAGATCCTAACTAAGAAACAGTCACTATATGAATAAATACCTCTATCATAACATAAATGAGTAGATGTGTCATATAGTTGTAGCAACTGCAATTTTTTCTCTAAAAAAGAAAAGGGATTCTAGGTTGTGAAGCAAAACTAAAGGGATGTGGATAAAGGGAGGGATGATAGAAAGAAGGAAGAGGAAATAAATAAGATATAGGATTCCACTATGTATGGTCTATGAATTACATCATAAAAGGCAATGTGATAAAGCATCAATATAATAAAAATAATAGAGAATTAAAAATTGTAACTTGAAACAAGAACTACAAATTTAAAGCAATAATAAAGAGCCGCCCGGGTTAATAAAACTGAGAAAATTAACTCGGAAAGAAATTTTTTGGAAGCTCCGTTGCGGGATTCAGACCTAACCATTCAAGGAGAAGCAGTGGGAACGACAGAACCTATGATTCCATAGGATTTTATTGAAAAGAATCCTAACACTTCATTGGGTGGGATGGCGGAACAAACCAAAAAAATTGTCTTATTTGGTAAGTTTATAAATTAACAAATAAGACAGGAAAGAGTAAATATTCGCCCGCGAAATTCTTATTGAATTAGAATACTTTACCGCGATTCAATAAGAGTAAAAATAAGGATTTTTTTAAGAAGGATTACATTATCTATAAATATAGAATTTAGATAAATATACACACACATCTGGATATATTCTAGATCTTCTTTTTTGACTATATATTATATTTTTCTGTTTTAACAAATTCAATATAAAAAAAACCGAACTTTTTCTATTATCTATTAATGTGTATCTATCCGTACCGTAATATTTTGGAATATTATGAATTAGAGAAATTTACATGCTTTCTGATTCCATTCGCGAGGAGCTGGATGAGAAGAAACTCTCATGTCCAGTTTTGCAGTAGAGATGGAACTAAGAAAGAGAACCATCGACTATAACCCCAAAAGAACCAGATTTCGCAAACAACATAGAGGAAGAATGAAAGGAAAATCCTGCCGAGGCAATCGTATTTGTTTTGGTAGATATGCTCTTCAAGCACTTGAACCCGCTTGGATCACGGCGAGACAGATAGAAGCAGGACGAAGAGCAATAACACGATATGCACGTCGTGGTGGAAAAATATGGGTACGTATATTTCCCGACAAACCGGTTACACTAAGACCCACGGAAACACGTATGGGCTCGGGAAAGGGGTCCCCCGAATATTGGGTATCCGTTGTTAAACCTGGTCGTATACTTTATGAAATGGGGGGAGTATCTGAAACTGTAGCTAGAGCAGCTATCTCCATAGCTGCCAGTAAAATGCCCATACGAAGTCAATTTATTCGATTAGAGATATAGAACCCTAAAAGGGGTATGGAAGATAAAAAAAAATGCTCGGTTTTTCTTTCTGGAAAGACAATATTTCTTTCATCCTTTTGCATTGAAATAACAAATTGAAATCAAAATAATATGATTCAACCTCAGACCCTTTTAAATGTAGCAGATAATAGTGGAGCTCGAAAATTGATGTGTATTCGAGTCATAGGAGCTGCTGGTAATCAGCGATATGCTCGTATTGGTGATGTTATTGTTGCTGTAATCAAAGACGCATTGCCCCAAATGCCTCTAGAAAGATCCGAAGTAATTCGAGCTGTAATTGTACGTACATGTAAAGAGTTCAAATGCGAAGACGGTATAATAATCCGCTATGATGACAATGCTGCGGTTATAATTGATCAAAAAGGCAATCCAAAAGGAACTCGAGTTTTTGGCGCGATTGCCGAGGAATTGAGAGAATTGAATTTTACCAAAATAGTTTCATTAGCTCCTGAAGTATTATAAATACTAGTAGGCGAAATTGAGACCAAAGAATTAATTTAGTAGATTGTGTTTTACGTATATGTTTTAAAATCCAAAATGAAAAAAAAAAAAAGAAAACATGTTGATTATAGAAAAATTAGGAGGAACCTAGAATTAGAGTCTTATGGGCAAGGACACTATTGCTGATTTACTAACCTCTATAAGAAATGCGGACATGAATAAAAAAGGAACAGTTCGAGTAGTATCTACAAATATTACCGAAAACATTGTTAAAATACTTCTACGAGAGGGTTTTATTGAAAGTGTTCGGAAACATCAGGAACGTAACAGATATTTCTTGGTTTCAACTTTGCGACATCAAAAGAGAAAGACTATAAAAGGAATATATAGAACAAGAACCTTTTTAAAGCGTATCAGCCGACCCGGCTTACGAATTTATACCAACTATCAAGGAATTCCTAAAGTTTTGGGTGGAATGGGAATTGCTATTCTTTCTACTTCTCGAGGAATAATGACAGATCGAGAAGCTCGACTAAACAGAATTGGGGGAGAAGTCTTATGTTATATATGGTAATCGCCCCGCCTATAGTGCTCGAATTCTATCTCGCCCTTCCTATTTTTAAAATAAAAATAGAAAAATAGGAGAAAAAAAATATGACAGAAAAAAAAAATAGGAGAGAAAAAAAAAACCCGAGAGAAGCAAAAGTAACTTTCGAAGGTTTAGTTACGGAAGCCCTACCCAATGGAATGTTCCGCGTTCGGCTAGAGAATGACACCATCATCCTAGGCTATATTTCAGGAAAGATACGGTCTAGTTCTATACGAATACTGATGGGGGATAGGGTCAAAATTGAAGTAAGTCGTTATGATTCAAGCAAGGGACGTATAATTTATAGACTTCCCCATAAGGATTCGAAGCGTATCGAAGACTCGAAGGATAGCGAAGATTTGAAGGATAGCGAAGATTTGAAGGATACCAAAGATTCAAAGGATTAGGTTTTTCTTTTTTTTTCTAGGGTAATAAATTCTAAGTTCTAAAATTCAAGCGAAGAGACTTATTTTTTCCAAAAGATTAGATTCATAGTTTAAAAAAGGATACGGAAATATGAAAATAAGAGCTTCCGTTCGTAAAATTTGTACAAAATGTCGACTGATTCGTAGGCGTGGACGAATTAGAGTCATTTGCTCTAATCCGAAGCATAAACAAAGACAGGGGTAATCTTTCGAAAAAGAACTTTACTTTCTAAAAAGTAAAAAAAAGTACCCGCGGAAATGTTCCAATTCCAAATAAAATAATTTCATTTAAAATAATTAAAGTAAAGGGTTTATTTTACCCTGAAACGGATATCTTTGTATCTTTTTTTCTTTTTTTTATTTCTAACTCATATTTATGAGATAATAAAATATGGCAAAAGCTATACCAAAAATTGGTTCACGTAAGAAAGTGCGTATTGGTTTACGTAGGAATGCACGTTTTAGTTTACGGAAGAGTGCACGTAGAATAACAAAAGGGGTTATTCATGTTCAAGCTAGTTTCAACAATACCATTATAACTGTTACAGACCCACAAGGTCGGGTGGTTTTTTGGTCCTCGGCCGGTACTTGTGGATTCAAAAGCTCAAGAAAAGCATCACCCTATGCTGGTCAAAGAACAGCAGTAGATGCTATTCGTACAGTAGGTTTGCAACGAGCAGAAGTTATGGTAAAGGGCGCTGGTAGTGGAAGAGATGCCGCATTACGAGCCATTGCTAAAAGTGGTGTGCGATTAAGTTGTATACGCGATGTAACACCTATGCCGCATAATGGATGTCGACCGCCTAAAAAAAGACGTCTGTAAAAGAATTAACCCGCTTTCAACTTTCATTTCAAGAGAAATAAACGATTCAATGATAAAATAATAATACTAGTCTATTATGGTTCGAGAGGAGGTAGCAGGATCCACTCAAACACTACAGTGGAAGTGTGTTGAATCAAGAGTAGATAGTAAGCGCCTTTATTATGGTCGTTTCATTCTGTCCCCGCTTAGAAAAGGTCAAGCGGACACCGTCGGTATTGCCTTGCGAAGAGCTTTACTTGGAGAAATAGAAGGAACATGTATCACACGTGCAAAATTTGGGAGCGTGCCGCACGAGTATTCTACAATAGCAGGTATTGAAGAATCCGTACAAGAAATTTTACTAAATTTGAAAGAAATTGTATTGAGAAGTAATCTCTATGGAGTTAGAGACGCATCCATTTGCGTCAAAGGTCCTAGATACATAACTGCTCAAGATATCATCTTACCGCCTTCCGTAGAAATCGTTGATACGGCACAACCTATAGCTAACTTGACAGAGCCCATTGATTTCTGTATTGATTTACAGATCAAGAGAGATCGTGGATATCAGACAGAACTCAGAAAGAACTATCAAGATGGAAGTTATCCTATAGATGCTGTATCCATGCCTGTTCGAAATGTGAATTATAGTATTTTTTCTTGTGGGAATGGAAATGAAAAACACGAGATACTTTTTCTAGAAATATGGACTAATGGAAGTTTAACCCCTAAGGAAGCACTTTATGAGGCTTCTCGTAATTTGATTGATTTATTTCTTCCTTTTCTACACGCGGAGGAAGAGGGCGCTAGTTTCGAAGAAAATAAAAACAGGTTTACTCCACCCCTTTTTACTTTTCAAAAAAGATTAACTAATCTAAAGAAAAACAAAAAAGGAATTCCATTGAATTGTATTTTTATTGATCAATTAGAATTGACTTCTAGAACGTATAATTGTCTAAAAAGGGCCAATATACATACACTATTGGACCTTTTGAGTAAGACTGAAGAAGATCTTCTGAGAATTGACAGTTTTCGTATGGAAGATAGAAAACATATATGGGACACTCTAGAGAAGCATCTCCCAATTGATTTACTTAAGAATAAACTCTCGTTTTAAATCCATTGCAATTTTTTTTCTTCTTCTTTTTCGAGTTAGAATAAAAAGAAAACAATTTAGCATCTTTGGTACAATCTATATTTTCGCGAAATGGATCATAATAAAATGGATTTTAGGTATCTAGGGAAGATTCACTTGGAAGTAACTATTTCCTAGATACCTATGGTACTTCACGGTTGAATGAATCAAAAAATATCTAAAAAAGACCTAAAGTTAATGATTTATCAATGGGTAATGTTGCTCCAATACCTAACCAAAGAGCTACTACAGTACCGATTAAAAAAACGGTCGTAGCTACTGGGCGGCGAAATGGATTTTGGAATTTATTGACATTCTCTAGAAAAGGTACTGTCAATAAGCCTGTTGGCACAGAAACCATTAAAAGAACGCCCAATAACTTATTGGGTACCGTACGGAGTATTTGAAACACGGGAAAGAAGTACCACTCGGGTAATATTTCCAGAGGAGTTGCAAACGGATCTGCCGGTTCACCAATCATTGATGGCTCGAGAACCGCTAAACCTACATTACATGCAATAGTACCTAGAATTACTACTGGAAAAATATATAAAAGATCGTTGGGCCATGCGGGTTCCCCGTAATAATTATGTCCCATCCCTTTAGCTAATTTAGCTCTTAATACAGGATCATTTAAGTCTGGTTTCTTTGTTATTGGGATAGGTGAACTCTTTAGGATCCATCCCCCAAAGGAACCGGACATGAGAATTTATCATCATCCGGCTCGAGCAAGAGTGAAAGAAATAAGACCGCGGAAGATCCTTAATAGAATTAAGGTTTATAATGACTCAATGACTCTAGGCAAGAAAAGCTTTATCAGATTCTCTTTTCCGAAGTTGCACCTACAACTACTCATTGAAAATAATCCTATTCTTATGGGTAAATGCTCAATATCCAAGTGGGCTTACAAATTTGATCATGATCAATTGCTTTGTGGATTGTCTCATGTCTCTTGATTAGTTGGTATTTATCCCCTCAATATCGCAAGTTTCTTACCTCCAAACAAAATATTTACTTGTTACTAATAAAAAATCAAAAAGTTTAGCCTACATTCTTCCTTAGATCCCTTCTTTTACTCCGATAGTATTGCGGATCACAATCGATGCAAAGAAAATGAATGCATTTCCATACTATAATAAAAAGGTAAGTGTAATAAATAGAGAACTGGATCATGTCACATGACTTATTCCATTTCTACTCTATGGGATCTTACGGAGCCTGTTCATGGATGACATGGTTGCGGTATGATCATAGAAGATATTCTCCTCAAGTGAACCAGCCTATCCTTCCTAGGTAGGGGACTTACATGTTGATTGGATGCGGAGACACCTTTGGTTGTGAATTCTAATGTGGCAGATCCAATTCTTTATCTGCATGGCCAAATCAATAATTCAAGTCACACACTCCCATAATCCGCCTTTTTTCTTTCGTAAAATTAACTTCAACTATTTGTATTGTATAAAAATACTTTGGAGTTGAAGAGAAGTATCCAAATGACATGTGTTATTTTACAATAACCCATGCTTGTAGCAATGAAATACCAAAACCTACCCGATATGATATATGATAATTATAATTCTCTATGATATGCCTTCCCTATAAAGGACCCGAAATACCTTGCTTACGTATCATTGGAAAGTGCATTAACATAAATACGGCAGTAAGCAGAGGCAGTACAAAGGTATGTAAACTATAAAAACGAGTCAAAGTGGATTGGCCCACACTAGCACTTCCGCGTAATAACTCCACTAAAGGCGATCCTATTACCGGAATGGCGTCAGGTACACCTGTCACAATTTTGACTGCCCAATAGCCAATTTGATCCCAAGGCAAAGAATAACCAGTTACACCAAATGATGCAGTCAAAACAGCCAAAACCACACCTGTGACCCAAGTTAATTCGCGGGGTTTTTTAAATCCCCCTGTGAGATACACACGAAATACATGCAGGATCATCATTAAAACCATCATACTTGCTGACCATCGATGAACTGATCGGATTAACCAACCAAAGTTGGCCTCGGTCATTATGTATTGAACCGAGGAAAAAGCCTCTGTAACGGTTGGTCGGTAGTAAAAAGTCATAGCAAAACCGGTAGCGACTTGTACTAGAAAACAAGTAAGTGTAATTCCCCCTAAACAATAAAATATGTTGACATGGGGAGGAACATATTTACTAGTTATATCATCTGCAATTGCCTGAATCTCAAGACGTTCCTCAAACCAATCATATACTTTATTGAGATAGGTAACTAACCCGAGTCCCCCTCTAAGAGCCGTATATGAAAATTTCATCTCGTACGGCTCAAGCAGAAACACAAAAATTTTCAACGAATATTAGAAAAAAGGTTCAAAACTTCATCAGCCACTGAATTGGGTCGATTTGCCTTGAAGATATCAAATAAGAAAAATCCGGAATATCTTCTTTGTGATGATAATGCCAAAAAATCTCAAGTTGGCGCGTCTTTCTTTCTTCCTTTCCCTTATGTTGGTCATTAGAGGCTTCTTGACTTTTCTCTTCCCTATAAAGGATTTGTTTTTTTATGCGTAATATAGAAATTATCTTGTTGAGATCCTATGAATCAGTTCAATTAAAACCTTAGATTCATACTAGAGCCACGATGATTTAGTCTCAAGCTAAACAAAAGGCAAGGGTTCTTCGAATAAGAACCGCTTGATAATCATTTATTGAATCAGTGTAATGACTCGACAAAATCGAGAGAAAAAAAGTTGTCTTTTGGGCAAACAAAATTGGAAGGAAGAAAATTTCTTTTTTATTTTTATTTAAGAACTACTTGAATTTTTCAGTCTGGTTGCGAGGTCTTAATAGTGAGTATGAATCATAGTTCCATTTTTTTTTGATCCACTCTATCTATTTCGTGTTCCAGATACTAGAATAAATAATATCTGACGAATTAGAATCATCTTGATAGAGATAACAGGCCCTTTCTATGTATTATCAATAGGATCAATTCTAACAAGTCACACACTCATATTCCAGAGATACCGAAACAAAAAAATTCCGCGGTCGAACTACCATAATATCTAGAAATGTAGATCTTAAACTAGAAAGGCTTTTTTGGATGGAAAAACTCTGACTTCCTAGTTTTAGTTAGTAGAAACCTAATTGGTTAAAATTCCGTCCAGTAAAACGGAAGAATTATAAATTTCTAAAATGATAGATAGGAATATAGCGAATAAAGCCATTGCGATCCCCATAAAAGGAGTAGTCCCCCAACCCGGGGCGACTTTCCCATATTCCGAATTCAAGGGTTTCAGTAAACTACCTGCACCAGTTCGTTTTGGCCTAGGTTTAGAACTATCTTCAACGGTTTGTGTAGCCATAAATTCTATTTAATCATTGGTGTTGACTTTGTATACTATTCCGTTGTAGTTGTAAATACACGATCTTTTCGTAGATCCATTGTAATCTTGAAATTCTATAAAAATGGAAACAGCAACTTTAGTCGCCATCTCCATATCTGGTTTACTTGTAAGCTTTACTGGGTATGCCTTATATACCGCGTTTGGGCAACCCTCTCAACAATTAAGAGATCCATTCGAAGAACACGGAGACTAATTTAAGTAAGAAGTCTCCCAGATAGGGGGACTTCTTACTTAAATGAAATTATTTTATTCTTTTAGTTGGAGTTGGTGGAACCTTAGGTGGTTCTCGGAAGAAGATAGCGAAAAAAATTATCCCTAAAGTCGAAACTAAAAGGAACGTATAAACCAATGCTTCCATAGATTCGATCCTGGTTTATTTACAATTATAACTTCCACACCTATTCATTTGTCATTTGGGATAATTTCCCATATAAAGAAAGAAAAAGAGTCAAAGAAAGGATGGGAGATGTTTCCCATGTCAAATCAAAAAAGAGAGGTGAAAGATACTATAACAATGTGTATCAAACTGCCTGTTTCCTTGTAGTTGGATCTCCCACTTTTTGGAATGTTCCAAATTCCACTTGAGCATCCAAATCTGGATCAATACCAGCAAAAACATCTCGGAACAATGTTCTAGCGCCATGCCAAATGTGTCCGAAAAAGAAGAGCAAAGCAAAGGTAGCATGACCAAAAGTGAACCAACCCCTTGGACTGCTGCGAAAAACACCATCAGATTTCAAAGTAGCCCGGTCTAATTCAAAAATTTCCCCTAATTGAGAACGCCTCGCATATTTTTTTACAGTAGCAGGATCAGAATAACTTACTCCATTAAGTTCGCCACCATAGAACTCCACCGTTACACCTACTTGTTCAACACTATATTTGGATTCTGCTCTTCTAAAAGGAACGTCTGCTCTAACAATTCCCTCCTCATCTACCAAAACAACCGGAAATGTTTCAAAAAAAGTAGGCATACGGCGTACAAAAAGCTCACGTCCTTCTTTATCTCTAAAGACGGGATGTCCTAACCATCCAACAGCTATTCCATCCCCATTGTCCATTGAGCCTGCTCTGAATAATCCCCCTTTTGCCGGATTATTACCAATATAATCATAAAAGGCTAATTTTTCGGGAATTTTAGACCAAGCTTCTGATAAACTAAGATTTTCGGCTAAACCATTGCTAACTCTTCGATATATTTCTTGCTGAAAGTATCCCTGATCCCACTGATAACGAGTAGGCCCAAATAATTCGATTGGGGTCGTTGCTGACCCATACCACATAGTTCCAGCAACTACGAAAGCTGCAAAAAAAACAGCAGCGATACTACTGGAAAGTACAGTTTCAATATTGCCCATACGTAATCCTTTATATAGACGTTGAGGCGGACGGACACTAAGATGGAATAAGCCCGCTAATATACCCAATGTACCCGCAGCAATATGATGAGAAGCTATTCCCCCCGGAACAAAAGGATCAAAACCTTCTGCACCCCACGCTGGATTTACAGCTTGTACTTTTCCAGTTAGTCCATAAGGATCGGATACCCATATCCCAGGACCATACAAACCCGTTACATGAAATGCCCCAAAGCCAAAGCAAGCCACCCCTGCAAGAAATAAATGAATTCCAAAGATCTTGGGCAAATCCAAAGAGGGTTTTCCCGTCCGCTCATCAGAGAATATTTCTAGGTCCCAATATACCCAATGCCAGATCGCTGCCAAGAAACACAAGCCAGAAAACACAATATGCGTACCTGCCACACCTTCATAACTCCAAATACCCGGATTTGTTACAGTTCCTCCTGAAATACTCCAACCACCCCACGAATCCGTTATTCCTAAACGAGTCATGAAGGGAATTACGAACATACCTTGTCTCCACATTGGATCCAGAACAGGATCAGAGGGATCAAAAACTGCTAATTCGTATAAAGCCATTGAGCCAGCCCAACCAGAAACTAGAGCTGTGTGCATTATATGCACCGCAAGCAATCGACCCGGATCATTCAATACGACAGTATGAACACGATACCAAGGCAAACCCATGGAAATACCCCTTTAGCAAAGAAAAATAGACACGATGTCGCTTTATTTTATCGCATTGAAAAAGACTATCCATATCCTATGTACCTAACCCTTCTAGGGGATTCTGTGTCAGAAAGCGCGAATATTTATTTCATTCCATTAAAAATAAGAAGCCAATTCTGTTCATAAGAAGAAAGAGAAGCAGATCTATTCTATACTCGATAAGTGCCAATATGCAATGGGTAACTTGGCCAATTTGGAAAAAACGAAGAATAGATCGCTACCCCTCTTTGTTTAGCATTCAAATCACCCATTCCCTTTTCTTTATTCAATCTGTCTTACATTCCTTATATGTATAACCTTTCAATCTACGTATTAATAGAATCTATAATATTCATATAGAATAAGAATAAAAATTAAGACAATAAACTGCGGATTCTTTCTTTCTGTTCCATTCTTACGTTTCCATATTAAAGTGTGGTTTTCTTACTTAAATTTAATAATATTAATCTAATATGCCCATTGGTGTTCCAAAAGTACCTTACCGGATTCCTGGAGATGAAGAAGCGACTTGGGTTGACTTATACAATGTTATGTATCGAGAAAGGACACTTTTTTTAGGTCAAGAGATTCGTTGCGAGATCACGAATCATATTACAGGTCTCATGGTATATCTGAGTATAGAAGATGGAATTAGTGATATTTTTTTGTTTATAAACTCCCCAGGCGGGTGGCTAATCTCAGGAATGGCTATTTTTGATACGATGCAAACGGTGACACCAGATATATATACAATATGCCTCGGAATAGCCGCCTCCATGGCGTCCTTCATTCTGCTTGGAGGAGAACCCACCAAGCGTATAGCATTCCCTCACGCGAGGATTATGCTTCACCAACCTGCTAGTGCTTATTATCGGGCAAGGACACCAGAATTTTTACTAGAAGTAGAAGAGTTACACAAAGTTCGCGAAATGATCACAAGGGTTTATGCAGTAAGAACAGGCAAGCCTTTTTGGGTTGTATCCGAAGACATGGAAAGGGATGTTTTTATGTCAGCAGACGAAGCCAAAGCTTATGGACTTGTCGATATTGTAGGGGATGAAATGATTGACAAGCACTGCGATACTGATCCAGTGTGGTTTCCAGAAATGTTTAAGGATTGGTAGTGTCCGGATTTCTTGTAAAGTTATTTCACAGCTAAATTCGTGTTTTCCTCGATTTAATAGAAAATAGAAAGACTTCATGATGAGCAATCATCAGGTTAAGATGGATCTAAACCAATCCATTTTTTTCTATATACATACAACATGCCGACGGTTAAACAACTTATTAGAAACGCAAGACAGCCAATACGAAATGCTCGAAAAACGGCCGCGCTTAAAGGATGCCCTCAGCGTCGAGGAACATGTGCTAGGGTGTATGTGCGACTCGTTCAGATCATGACTTCAAACAAATATAAAAAAAATTGAAGTATCCATGATTAGTACCAATGAATAGGATATAGCTTCTCTATCCTAGATTTCTATGGTATATGGAATTTATGGTTTCCTTTGGTGCAAATCCAATTATCTAAATTGGAAATAAGAAGCAATTCTCCCATTGGTAGCAAATGGTTATCCATTAAGCGGAGGAAATAGTAATAAAAAGAAAAAGGCTTATGCTCCTTTATCTTAAAAGAACGGACTAACAGGGTCAGCTACTTAGCCAACTTTCATAATTAAATACCGTCACTGTATGGATAACTCTTATTGTGAAAAGAGCTATTTACTCTATAATGGATAGGTAGAGCCAAAGAATGTGGACTATACAAGTTCGCAATACCTTTTGATGAAAGAAAGGGCTCCGGTGTATAGAGAGGGCCTCACCGTTTAAAAGGGAACCATAGAAACGATGGAACCCACTATTTTTTTTAGTATTATTAGAATGAATTTGTTATTTCGTATAGAAATAACTGAACGGAGTGGAATAAAAAATCGTGGTTGGGAAGGTTACTATAGCAAAAGCCATTGGAATTAATATTTTATATATCGGAATAATTAGTTTTGTTATTAATGAGAAAAAGGGTGGCTAAAAGAAGAGAAATCATTAGTTATTCATTAAGGTTAATTTGATTCAATGACCAGAGTTCCGCGAGGATATATAGCCCGGAGACGACGAACAAAAATGCGTTCATTTGCCTCAAACTTTAGAGGGGCTCATTTAAGACTTAATCGAATGATTACCCAACAGGTAAAAAGAGCTTTTGTTTCCTCTCATCGAGATAGAGGTAGGCAAAAGAGGGATTTTCGTCGTTTGTGGATCACTCGGATAAACGCAGCAACGCGGGTATATAAAGTATTCGATAGTTATAGTAAATTAATACACAACCTGTACAAGAAGAAATTGATTCTTAATCGTAAAATGCTTGCACAAGTAGCTGTATCAAATCCAAATAATCTTTACACGATTTCCAATAAAATAAAGATCATCAATTAAAGGTATAAATAAAGTAATATACTGGAATAATAAAAGATGAATTCCCGGAGAGGGAACTCCGGGAAGATACAATAAATTAAGATTAAGTGGTAGGAATCAACGAGCTGGATTACTTTCTTTATAATATATATAGGTCTGGCCCTTTCGAATTCGAATAAAACATCAACAATCGGAACTTAAGTTCCGGTTGTTGTTTCTTAAATTTTGGTTGTTGTTTCTTAAGTTTCGATTGGAATTGTACTTTTGCGTTAATTGAGGAATATGTCTATTTTTTCTGGGTCTAGAACCTGTAATTATTGAAATTGACTGGGCTTGAAATTGCTTTTCGTTCTCATAGTTACGAAACGGTAAGAAAGATAAAATACGAGCCTGTTTTATAGCAAGAGTAATTAATCGTTGTTGTTTCAAGGTTAATCTATTTATTCGTCTCGATAATATTTTTCCTTGTTCACTAATAAATCTATTAATTAAACTCATGTTTCTATAATCAATTCGATCTCCCGGGCCAATCCGGGGACGCCTACGAAAAGGTTGTTTAGATTTACGAAAAGGTTGCTTGAATTTACGAAAAGTTTGCTTGGATTTACGAAAGGGTTGCTTGGATTTATTAAAAGTTTGCTTGGATTTACTAAAGGGTTGCTTAGATTTAAGAAAAGGTTGTTTAGATGTATACATGATTTATTCCTTATTTAAAATTTGAAAATTTGAAAATTCACTTCTTTATTTTATTAATTTAGGATCCAGAAGAAGTAGTTTTTCTTTGATCCATATCTTATTTGATTCATATTATAGTATATGAATACCCTCTATACATATGAAATAATATCTACCGGAAATCAGATGAGTTGATTTGTATTTTGTATTCTATACTATGTTTTCTTTATATATTAAATATGAAGTTCTTACTCTTTCTGTTGTTTGGAAAGATCAAACACACGATGTTCCTATTTCTTTATTTCGTGATGAGTCGTATGCTTGCGACAATAACGACAAAATTTTTTGAATTCTAATTGTCCGGGTGTATTGTGGCGATTCTTTTGAGTACTATATCTAGAAATCCCCGTCGATTCCTCATTGGCACCTTTTCGAACACAACTGATGCATTCCAAAATAACTCTGATTCTAACATCTTTTCCCTTGGCCATGAACCTCCTTTTCTTTTTGGATTGACTTAACTTAATTCTTCTACTTATTCTTTTATTCTTCTATTTTGAATCCGAAGAAGAAGAATAAAATTCATTAGAATAATTTTTTTTTATTCTTTAATTAAGTAATAAAAAATAGAGAAATAATTAAAGAATACAATCCTTGTCGAATTAGCAAAGATTTTGGTTCGAAATCCTTTCATTTAATTAGCCAGCCCCGCCTTTTCTATGCTCTGATTTCTGAGGCCTTATTTAGCTTGGGTACCCCTTTAAATTGAATTTCTATTTTCAAAAATGGGGTTTACCAAATTTTTAATGACTCTGAGGTTCAACCCAATCCATCTTTTCTTTCTTTTTCCTTCCGATACTAAAAAAAGATTGAAAAGGATCAAATTTTGTCATATCACGAAGAAATCTATCCCTCCCATAGCAATAACTAGAATTAAAAAAAAGGGAATGACAAAGCATCTGGGAATAAACGATTAATTTCTATCAATAAACCTGCTAAAGCACCAAACCATAGAGTACTTAGCACGGGTGCTACAGAGAGATATGTTTTTATATCCCGCATTGAAAATCCTCCTTCCTTGTTGGAATACATATATGATCATAAACTCTTGCCCAAGATTGTTATGCTATATATAAAATGAACCATATCGACGAAATTTTCCTATCCCTAAAAAAGAAAAAGATGACCCCTTCTTCCTATATATTACCAAGGAAAAGTAATCCTTCTTTTATAGGCGAAATTATATTGGATTTTATATGTATATAATTCCTTAATTATATGAGACCAAAAAGAAGAAATGACACGAGGGTTCTATATATAGATAGAGAAAGAAAGAAGAAGAAAATTATGATGTGGAAAAGAAGACAGGAATTGTGTACAATGGCATTGTACAACAATTTAATTTGGAAAAGGGATGTAGCGCAGCTTGGTAGCGCGTTTGTTTTGGGTACAAAATGTCACAGGTTCAAATCCTGTCATCCCTACCTATTACTTCTTTCTTCTTTATAGGCAGTAGCGACGAGATCAATTAAAGTAAAGTGGGTATAACTTGAATTTGTGGAGACTATACGTACGTGAGATACATTAGGAATAGAAAAAGATTTTCTTTTTGAATGAATGAAAGCGCTCTTAGTTCAGTTCGGTAGAACGCGGGTCTCCAAAACCCGATGTCGTAGGTTCAAATCCTACAGAGCGTGATTCCATCTATTTTATGTCGAAGCAGAGTAAAATAACTTAACAAAATTGAATTGTAACTCCAATTTCAATTTGACCTCCTCTCTGGTCTGGAGGAGGTCAATCAAAAAAAAAAAATGACTCAATCAAAGATCCAACTGATCCCCACGCCTGTATTGCAAATACGCAGTCACGAATAATCCCGCTAAAGTAATAGGAATTAGGCCTAAGACGATTCCAAATAGAAAAACTTCAATCATTTCGATTTGTTCGAGGGGATAAAAAAAGAGGTACGATCTATCCCTAAATAGTACTCTAAATTATCCACGAATCTCAATGACCAAGAAAAGAATTCCTAATTAGTCTGGAAAAGAGTCGTAGAATGCCAGGAATCCCAAAGAAAGATTTTTCTTTTCTGAATTATAATTATTCAGTCAATTCAAATAAGGCGTATCTTGTTCAAGCCAATAAATAGAGCTGGGGTTATAGTTAAAGCAGCCAGTAGAAAACCAAAATAACTAGTTAAAGTAAGCATGAAAGAGTTAAATTCCATTTATTTTTTTTTACTACACTACATATGTTGGTAAAGCATTTACCTAAGTTATGGAAAATTCATAATTCATCAGTTATTTTAGATAATACTAAAAAACAAGATAGAGTAAGATACAGAAGTGTAAAAGAAAGTGGATTCATCAGATGATACATGAGTCCCTAATTCCGAATCAAGAGATTTGTTGTGGAATTTGTCAATTGAGTAAAGTAATAATATTAAGAACTAGATCATCTAACCCCATTGAATGAAAAAAAGAAATTCAATTTTCAGGGAAATTTTTGAATAAGAGATAAATAAACAATTGAATTTGAAAAAAAAAACTTCTTTCTATTTTGGATAATTTCTTTTTCAATAGGACCCTCTTTTTGGAGTGAACGATCGAATATTCCCCTATTCCTTCTTATTTTAACTGATTGTATTCCATATGGAATAAGAGGAGAACAAAAGCATTCCACGACCTGCCAAGGGGCTGTTAAAAAAAAAAAAAAAAGAAAGCTCTTCCTTGAATTTACTTTATTTTTATTCCTTTTTCGAACTCCAACCAAAGTAGATTCGAAGACGAGTCACTTCAATTATCCTTTTAAGTTCTATTCTATCTTCTGTCTTTCCCTATTTCATCTCGTAAAGTTCCGCGCTCGCAGTTTGGTCAAGAAAGTTAGACCTAATCCAACAAACAATACAAGGATGAATTACGAATTATGAAAGGATAGATTTCACATATACTTGTCCTTGTATTGTGTCAGTATGAGAATATCCTTCCTAAATTATTTATCCAAACCTATTGATCATTAACTTAGATTTTCCCAAGATTTTGGCTGCTATTCCGAATTACTCTATTATTCCGAAGCCAATGAAAAGTAAGTAGAACCTACAAAAATGGGGTTTTCTATTGATGCCTTGAATAACATATAGCTTACCTATAGACAAAAAAAAAATAAAAAAGTAATTATGTTTCGGAACCAGGCAAAACCAGATTGCTGTGCCATAGGAAGGATAGCTATACTAATTCGGTATACTCAAAATACACCTTTGGTACAAAATTGACAATCTCACAAGGATGAAATATCAGTAATTTTCTATTTACTGGTCGATCCCATCTTTTACGGAATCAATTCCTTTTTTGAATGTACAAAAATTTTGGGAGTTCAGCATGTCTGGAAGCACGGGAGAACGTTCTTTTGCTGATATTATTACCAGTATTCGATACTGGGTTATTCATAGCATTACTATACCTTCCCTATTCATTGCGGGTTGGTTATTTGTCAGTACGGGTTTAGCTTATGACGTGTTTGGAAGTCCTAGGCCAAACGAGTATTTCACGGAAAGCCGACAAGGAATTCCGTTAATAACCGACCGTTTTGATTCTTTAGAACAACTCGATGAATTTAGTAGATCCTTTTAGGAGGCCCTCAATGACCATAGATCGAACCTATCCTATTTTTACAGTGCGATGGCTGGCTATTCACGGACTAGCTGTACCTACTGTTTTTTTCTTGGGATCAATATCAGCAATGCAGTTCATCCAACGATAAAACAAATTCCAACTATAGAACTATGACACAATCAAACCCGAATGAACAAAATGTTGAATTGAATCGTACCAGTCTATACTGGGGTTTATTACTCATTTTTGTACTTGCTGTTTTATTTTCCAATTACTTCTTCAATTGAGAGAAAGAAAGAGACTAATAAGAATTCTCTTATCCCATTTGGAAGGATACCATCCTTATAACTACCCATGACTGTTTTTGTCTCTAGCATGACCAATTGATAAAATGTGGAGGAAAGTAGGGGAAATGGCCGATACTACTGGAAGAATTCCTCTTTGGCTGATAGGTACTGTAGCTGGTATTGCTGTGATTGGTTTAGTAGGTGTTTTCTTTTATGGTTCATATTCTGGATTGGGTTCATCTCTATAGTAATCGGAGGGACCAGATTGTAAACATGAAAAAGTAGGAGCTTAGCGGGTCCTTACCCCCCTTTATCTGATTAGAGCGGAAAGGACCCGCGGAATTTTTATTTTACTCTTATAACGCGAATTGAATCTATTCGATTCACTCTTATGAAGCAACAAGAAAAAGAGATCACTCGAGGATCCAATATCTTATTCCACGAAGGAAGTATCCTGAAAATCCTTGATTTAGTTTCGAGTAATAAACTAATAAAACCTTAATCAAAACTATTCAACTAGCCTAAAAATAAAAAAACCTTCAATGGAAGAGTTTACTTTTTTTTTGCAAAATTTCTGTAAATTTGAAGTTGAACTTAATTAAACAAGCCAAGCAATTTGCTCACAATCACAAGAAATTTTTCCCCCGCCATATTTTCTTCCCCTCTGTTTGTCCACTACCTCGGCTAAACCTAAGCAAAAGAAAAAGAGGTCCAAGAGACAGACCCGAATAAAGAAGAAATAGTAATCTTTGACGAATTAGGAAGAAAGGATTCTTATTTTGATACAAGAAGAATCGGCACAAGAAAAAGGCTTTTTCTTGTGCCGAATAGACGATTAAGAAGACCTGCAATCCCTCCGAAAAAGAAGAAATTTTAATTTGATTGTTCTCGCCTTTGCCTTGGATTCTCTTCTTTTGCATGGGATATAAATAAGGAATTCCAGACATCTCATAAACAAAAAGCAGTCTAAACAAAAAAAGGATTTCCAAAATAGATCATAGATAATTCTAGCAATTGCCAATAAATCGAGGCTTTTTACCAACTTGATGGTAAGAAATCCCGGGACCTAGAAATTCATTTCGTACAATTGAACCTTTTCAAACTGTTTCTTTTTGAGAACCAAAAAAACTTGTGCCAAAATAACGGATGCGAAGAAGAACAAAAGGCCTTGGACACGTAATGGATCCTGAAGCACGATTTCTGCGTCCCCCTGACCAAAACCTCCCACATTAGGATTGCTTGTTAATGGTTGATCAAGCTTGATGGATTCCCCCTCTGAAACAAGAAGTTCTGGTCCGGGAGGTATAATATCAATCACTTGGCGTCCATCTGATGCATCAACTATGGATATTTCATACCCCCCCTTTTCTTTACGTAGTATTTTTCTTACTATACCTGTTGACGTAGCATTATAGACTGTATTGTTACTCTTGCTACCATCAGGATAGATCTGTCCTCTTCCTCGGTTTCCCCCTACATATATGGGATATTTTAAGAAATGAGCATCTTTCTTCGTAGCAGGATCAGGGGAAAGAATGGGAAAGACAATTTCACTATATTTCTTACCGGGAACAGGGCCTATCACAAGAATGTTTTTTTTATCGGGACGATAACTCTGAAAAGCAAGATTTCCTATCTTTTCTTTTAACTCAGGGGAAATACGATCGGGCGGCGCTAATTCGAATCCCTCGGGCAAAATAAGAACAGCACCTACATTCAACCCTCCCTTTTTTCCATTAGCAAGAACTTGTTTCAATTGCATATCATAAGGAATTCGAAGAACTGCTTCAAATACAGTATCGGGAAGCACAGCTTGGGGAACTTCAATATCGACGGGCTTGCTAGCTAAATGGCAATTGGCACATACAATTCGTCCAGTTGCTTCTCGTGGGTTTTCATAACCCTGCTGCGCAAAAATGGGATATGCATTTGAAATAGATGTCCGAGTTATTACGTATATCATGATCGATACAGAAATCGATCGAGTTATCTGTTCCTTTACCCAAGAAAAAGTATTTCTATTTTCCATGTCCAATCGCAGATCCCAGAATTTCTACAATAAATTAGATAGGTAGCTAAGCTAATCTAGTTCCCTATACACGAATCTGTTGTCATTCTACTGCAACAGTTGTACTGCAATGATGAATACCTTAAAGTAGGTATAAATAGAAAGAATTTTGCTAAAATGGAAAAGGGCTTTCTTTCTAAAAAAAGATGCTTGCTAATTTGATTAATATTAATATCGGGAGATCAAATGAATTTATGCTTCACTAATTGAATGATAAATGACTACAAGCGAAGGAGATAGACGATTTAAACAAAAAAAGACCCAAAATTTCAAACATGTATCTAGAATTACTGGAAAACTACAAACAAAAATAGTGAAAATAAGCTCGTTAGGAGCCCATCCAAAATCGTTGTAGACCCAACGAATTACTAGTTCCCAACCACGGGTGGAGTGAAATCCAACAAAAAAATCAGTAACTAAAAGAATAAAAAAAGCTTTTATTGAGTCATTTAAATTATAGAAGAATTCCTGAACCCAAGAATTCAAAATGACAAGTTCCTCTTTACCCAGAAAAAAAGAACCACTTAGAATAGCCAAACAGATTATATTTGTCGAGAAATGCAAAATGGTATGGAGATGATCCTCATTATTTATTTTGACCCATTGTATTATTTCCTTGTGTATTCCTGTAGGAGGTTTTTGTACATGTGTCTTTAGTTTCCCTTTTATCATCTCGTCCAAGAGAGAAAGTTCTTCTAATTCTATGAATCTTTCTAGAATCCTTTTCTCTTGAATATCAGTTAAGAGAGTTTCGGATTGCCTGGTATTCCACCAATTCTTAATCCAAAGTTCCAGACATTTGTTAAATGAGGAAGAGACCCCCCAAGGCAAAAGTACGATAAATACAAGATATAGTAAAGAAGGCAATGCTTTCTTTTTTTTCATTTTTGATCTGTAAATGGAGTTGTTAATGAATATGCTTCATTCGCTGACTCTATTCCATTCCCTGACTCTATATGATGATATTTCTATTTCATGATATTTCTATTTCTTTGAAGCAAAAACTCTATAGGTTTGATACCCTGTATCTATTCTTCTTTTTTGTATATTAGTTATTAGTGGAATTTCAGTGCATTGGGTTCTTTCTTAGATCTAGATGGAA
>NW_028259891.1:0-17500 GCF_056163025.1 Triticum urartu | reverse complement strand
GATGTACGATGATCCCTGTTAAGCATCCATGGCTGAATGGTTAAAGCGCCCAACTCATAATTGGTAAATTTGCGGGTTCAATTCCTGCTGGATGCACACGAACGGGAACATTCCATAAGTCTATTGGAACTGGCTCTCTATCCATGGAATCTCATCCATCATCCATACATAACGAATTGGTATGGTATATTCATACCATAACATAAGAACAATAAGAACTCGAATTCTTATCGATACTGGAACTCAGAGCATAGGAGGGAAAGTCGATTTATGGATGGAATCAAATACGCAGTATTTACAGAAAAAAGTCTTCGTTTATTGGGAAAGAATCAATATACTTTTAATGTCGAATCGGGATTCACTAAGACAGAAATAAAGCATTGGGTCGAACTCTTCTTTGGTGTTAAGGTGGTAGCTGTGAATAGCCATCGACTACCTGGAAAAGGTAGAAGAATAGGACCTATTCTGGGCCATACAATGCATTACAGACGTATGATCATTACCCTTCAACCGGGTTATTCTATTCCACTTCTAGATAGAGAAAAAAACTAAAGGAGAATACTTAATAATACGGCGAAACATTTATACAAAACACCTATCCCGAGCACACGCAAGGGAACCGTAGACAGGCAAGTGAAATCCAATCCACGAAATAATTTGATCCATGGACGGCACCGTTGTGGTAAAGGTCGTAATTCCAGAGGAATCATTACCGCAAGGCATAGAGGGGGAGGTCATAAGCGCCTATACCGTAAAATAGATTTTCGACGGAATCAAAAAGACATATCTGGTAGAATCGTAACCATAGAATACGACCCTAATCGAAATGCATACATTTGTCTCATACACTATGGGGATGGTGAGAAGAGATATATTTTACATCCCAGAGGGGCTATAATTGGAGATACTATTGTTTCTGGTACAAAAGTTCCTATATCAATGGGAAATGCCCTACCTTTGAGTGCGGTTTGAACTATTGATTTACGTAATTGGAAGTAACCAATTAGGTTTACGACGAAACCTAGAAATCGATCACTGATCCAATTTGACTACCTCTACGGGATAGACCTCAACAGAAAACTGTTGAGTAACGGCAGCAAGTGATTGAGTTCAGTAGTTCCTCATAGAAAATTATTGGCTCTAGAGATATGGTAATATGGAGAAGACAAAATTGTTTGAAGCACGCACAGAACCGGAAGCGCCCCTTGTTTCAAAGAGAGGAGGACGGGTTATTCACATTTAATTTGATGGTCAGAGGCAAATTGAAAGCTAAGCAGTGGTAATTAAGACCCCCGGGGGAAAATAGGGATGTCTCCTACGTTACCCATAATATGTGGAAGTATCGACGTAATTTCATAGAGTCATTCGATCTGAATGCTACATGAAGAACATAAGCCAGATGACGGAACGCAGAGACCTAGGATGTAGAAGATCATAACATGAGCGATTCGGCAGATTTGGATTCCTTTCCTATATATCCACTCATGTGGTACTTCATCATATGATTCATATAAGATCCATCTGTCTAGAGATCGTCATATACATCTAGAAAGCCGTATGCTTTGGAAGAAGCTTGTACAGTTTGGGAAGGGGTTTTTTGAGAGAAAAGAAGAATCTACTTCAACCGATATGCCCTTAGGCACGGCCATGCATAACATAGAAATCACACGTGGAAGGGGTGGGCAATTAGCTAGAGCAGCAGGTGCTGTAGCGAAACTCATTGCAAAAGAGGGTAAATCGGCCACTTTAAGATTACCATCTGGGGAGGTCCGTTTAGTATCCCAAAACTGCTTAGCAACAGTCGGACAAGTGGGTAATGTTGGGGTGAACCAAAAAAGTTTGGGTAGAGCCGGATCTAAGTGTTGGCTAGGTAAACGCCCCGTAGTAAGAGGGGTAGTTATGAACCCTGTGGACCACCCCCATGGGGGCGGTGAAGGGAAAGCTCCCATTGGTAGAAAAAAACCCACAACCCCTTGGGGTTATCCTGCGCTTGGAAGAAGAACTAGGAAAAGGAAAAAATATAGCGATAGTTTTATTCTTCGTCGCCGTAAGTAAATACGTAACTAGGAATATGGAAAATTGCATTTTTGGAATTTGCAATAATGCGATGGGCGAACGACGGGAATTGAACCCGCGCATGGTGGATTCACAATCCACTGCCTTGATCCACTTGGCTACATCCGCCCCTTATCCAGCTAAAGGATTTTTTTCTTTTTTCCATTGATCATTATTCTATTTATTCTGACCTCCGTACTTCGATCGAGATATTGGACATAGAATGCCACTCTTTAAAAAGGAAAAAAGGAGTAATCAGCTGTGACACGAAAAAAAACGAATCCTTTTGTAGCTCATCATTTATTGGCAAAGATAGAAAAGGTCAATATGAAGGAGGAGAAAGAAACAATAGTAACGTGGTCCCGGGCATCTAGCATTCTACCCACAATGGTTGGCCATACAATCGCGATTCATAAGGAAAGGAACATATACCTATTTACATAACAAATCCTATGGTAGGTCGCAAATTGGGGGAATTCGTGCCTACTCGGCATTTCACGAGTTATGAAAATGCAAGAAAGGATACTAAATCTCGTCGTTAACTGAATTCTGAATAGAAAGATTAAGAAGAAAAAAAGATTCAAAATAAAGACAGAAATACCCAATATCTTGCTAGAACAAGATATTGGGTATTTCTGTCTTCAAAAATTCTTATATGTTAGCAGAAAAACCTTATCCATTAATAGATGGAACTTCAACAGCAGCTAAGTCTAGAGGGAAGTTGTGAGCATTACGTTCGTGCATTACTTCCATACCAAGGTTAGCACGGTTGATGATATCAGCCCAAGTATTAATAACGCGACCTTGACTATCAACTACAGATTGGTTGAAATTGAAACCATTTAGGTTGAAAGCCATAGTACTAATACCTAAAGCAGTGAACCAGATTCCTACTACAGGCCAAGCAGCCAAGAAGAAGTGTAAAGAACGAGAGTTGTTGAAACTAGCATATTGGAAGATTAATCGGCCAAAATAACCATGAGCAGCCACAATATTATAAGTTTCTTCCTCTTGACCAAATTTGTAACCCTCATTAGCGGATTCATTTTCAGTAGTTTCCCTGATCAAACTAGAGGTTACCAAGGAACCATGCATAGCACTGAATAGGGAACCGCCGAATACACCAGCTACACCTAACATGTGGAATGGATGCATAAGGATGTTGTGCTCTGCCTGGAATACAATCATAAAGTTGAAAGTACCAGAGATTCCTAAAGGCATACCATCAGAAAAGCTTCCTTGACCAATAGGGTAAATCAAGAAAACAGCAGTAGCAGCTGCAACAGGAGCTGAATATGCAACAGCAATCCAAGGACGCATACCCAGACGGAAACTAAGTTCCCACTCACGACCCATATAACAAGCTACACCAAGTAAGAAGTGTAGAACAATTAGCTCATAAGGACCACCATTGTATAACCACTCATCAACAGATGCAGCTTCCCAAATTGGGTAAAAGTGCAATCCGATCGCCGCAGAAGTAGGGATAATAGCACCAGAGATAATATTGTTTCCATAAAGTAAAGAACCAGAAACAGGCTCACGAATACCATCAATATCTACTGGAGGGGCAGCGATGAAGGCGATAATAAATACAGAAGTTGCGGTCAATAAGGTAGGGATCATCAAAACACCGAACCATCCGATGTAAAGACGATTTTCAGTGCTAGTTATCCAGTTGCAGAAGCGACCCCACAGGCTTGTACTTTCGCGTCTCTCTAAAATTGCAGTCATGGTAAGATCTTGGTTTATTCAAATTGCAAGGACTCCCAAGCACACGTATTAACTAGAATATAGATAATAGAAGGCTTGTTATTTAACAGTATAACATAGACTATATACCAATGTCAACCAAGTCAGCCCAAAGATTAGCTATCCATATAACTAAATTAACCAAACCAATAATTTTGTATTTGTAAATGAAGTGAGTCAAAGTGAAAAACTTTGATGGGTCTTTTCTATATGGGTTGCCCGGGACTCGAACCCGGAACTAGTCGGATGGAGTAGATAATTCTTCCTTGTTACAATAGAGAAAAATCCCTCCCCAAATCGTGCTTGCATTTTTCATTGCACACGACTTTCCCTATGTAGAAATAGCCAATTTCTATTCCAAAGAGGAAGTTCTACTAATTTTTTTAATTAGTAAGTTGATTCACCTACTCTTTATTATAATAAAAAGAACATTTCAGAATGAAAAATAGAAAAGTTTTTTCTTGATCATTTATCAACCCTTTCCTGTTTCTTAATTTCGTCTAATGATTAATTAAGAGGGTTGACCAGGTCATTGATACGTATAATATCCAAATACCAAATACGCTCAGTGTGTGATCCACAGAAAGAAAAAAGAGTTGTTTTGGTGAACATCAAAGAAAAAACTTGCTCTTCTTCCATAAAAAATTCTTCTAAAAATGCCGAACCCAATCGTTGCATAAAAGTTCGTACCGTGCTTTTATGTTTACGAGCTAAAGTTCTAGCACATGAAAGTCGAAGTATATACTTTAGTCGATACAAAGTCCGTTTTTTCGAAGATCCACTATGATAATGAAAAAGATTTCTACATATCCGACCAAATCGATCAAGAATATCCCAATCTGATAAATCTGTCCAAATGGGTTTACTAATAGGATGCCCCGATCCAGTACAAAATTGAGCTTTTGATAAGTATCCTATGAGGAGAGTAGCGGGGACTATGGTATCGAATTTTTTCATTCGAGTATCTATTAGAAATGAATTCTCCAGCATTTGATTCCTTACTAACAAAGAACTTTTTTGTACACTTGAAAGGTACCCCATAAAATCGAAGCAAGAGTTTGCTAATTGGTTTATATGGATTCTTCGCGGCTGAGTCCAAAAACAGAAATAATATTGCCAGAAATTGATAAGGTAGCATTTCCATTTCTTCTTCAAAAAAAAAGTGCCTTTTGATGCAAGAATTGCCTTTCCTTGATATCGAACATAATGCATAAGAGGATCCATAAAGAACCATAGGGTTTTCCGAGAAAAACCAGGGTACATTATCCCAAAATGTTCCATCTTCCTAGAAAAGTGGATTCGTTCCAGAAAAGTTCCAGAAGATGCTAATGGTAAGCAAGAAGATTGTTTACGAAGAAACAACAAAAAAAATTCATATTCTGATACATAAGAGTTATATAGGAATTGAAATAGTCTTTTATTTTCTTTTTGAAAAAAAAAAATGGATTTCATTGAAGTAATAAAACTATTCCAATTCGAATAATAGTTGAGAAAGAATCGCAATAAATGCAAAGATGGAACATCTTGGATACGGTATTGAAGGAGTTGAACCAGGATTTCCAAATGGATAGGATAGGGTATTTCTATATGTGATAGATAATCCAAATGCAAAAATTTGTCTTCTAAAAAGGGAAATATTGAATGAATAGAGCGTAAATTCTGAAACTTTGGTATTTCTTTTTCTTTCAGACAAAAAAATTCCCGTAGCGAGAATGGGATTTCCACAACGATCGCAAACCCTTCAGATAGAATCTGAGAATAAAACTCAGAATAAAAATAATTTTTGTAATCCAATAATCGATCTTGGTTAGGATGATTAACCGAGTTATCCAAAAAATTCTGCTGATACATTCGAATAATTAAACGTTTCACAAGTAGTGAACTAAATTTCTTGTTATTACAACTAACAACTATTTCCACAGGTTCAGAACCATTTAATCCATAATGGTGGGCAAATGCATAAATATATTCCTGAAAGAGAAGTGGGTAGACAAAGTATTGTTGACGAGATTTATGTTTTTCTGAATACCCTTCGAATTTTTCCATTTGTATTTCTACTTGAATCAGAGAGAAGAAGCATTTCTCGGTTTATCGAATGATGATACATAGTGCAATATGGTCAGAACAGGGTGTTGCATTTTTAATACAAACCCTGGAAAGAAAGGGAGTCTAATCCACAGATCTTTTTCTGCTCCTTTTCTACCCAATTAGTTTATGTTTGTTCTAATTAAAAAAAAAGAACAGAACAAGTTTTTTATTTTTGCAGGCCAATCGCTCTTTTGACTTTGGAATACAGCCTCTTTATCAATATACTGCTTCTTTTACACATTCAATCCATAACATCCCTTATTCAATCCATAATCAAGAATAATTAGGATTTCTAAAAAAAAAAAGAAAAAATAAAGGGTCCACTCATAGGAAAACCCAACCTTTCCCCGCATCCGGCACTAATCTATTTTTAACGTCTAATTAGAGCGGGGAATCATTCCAATTAGGAAGTTCAGCTCGTTGCTTTTTATTTTACCAGAATTGGAGCCAGGCTCTATCCATTTATTCATTAGACCCAGAAAATCGTAATTTTGGATTCCATTCAAAAAAGATTGATTTTATTACGACATGCTATTTTTTCCATTCATTACCTTTGAGGATCAGTCGTGGTCTTCTAGACTCTACCAAGAGTCTGGACGAATTTGTTGTTTCATCCAAATGTGTAAAAGATCATAGTCGCACTTAAAAGCCGAGTACTCTACCATTGAGTTAGCAACCCAGATAAAAAAAGGATCTTAGATACGATCGAAATCCAAAAATCAATGGAATTACACCGCGCGCTTCTGTCAAAACATTGAACTAGCAAGACATCAAAAGATTTTTTTTATCGACCATGAAAAACACTCAAATGCCAAAACGAACAGGTCCGGTGAAATTCCACTAAAGTAAAGTTAAAAAAAGAGCGACCCTAATCACGATGGCCAAATTCTCCTTATTTTTAGCGATTTTTATTAACAAAAAATATATATTATAAAAAATATATATTATATTGTATGAGAATACATGCAAGAGGAACACCCTTATCATTTGAGCGAAGTGTAGGCGGAAAAATTGAATATGGAGTGAGGATAAAGAGACCCATCTATCTACAAATTCTATTTGTTCAATAGACCTTTGTCAATGGAAATACAATGGTAAGAAAACAAATTAGATAGAAAAAGTAAATAAAATAGGGGCTTATGTTGGATTGGCACGATATAATATAAATCCAAATAGGATTAAAAAAGAGGTAAATTGTGTCTAAATAATTAGACAACTAGGAATACTAATAATCTTCTCCTATCCTATTTTTTGATTCATTTAGTTCTTCAATTAACTCAAAGTTCTTTCTTTTTCTTTAAAGAATTCTGCCTTCCTTAAAATATCATAAACAGTTCTTGTTGGTTGAGCACCCTTTTCAAGGAAATAGAGAATAGCTGGAACATTTAAACAAGTTTGATTCTTTATCGGATCATAAAAACCTACTTTTTGAAGATCTCTTCCTTCTCTTCGAGATCGAACATCAATTGCAACGATTCGATAGACAGCTTATTGGGATAGATGTAGATAAACAACGCCCCCCCCTAGAAACGTATATGAGGTTTTCTCCTCATACGGCTCGAGAAAATGATTCGAATTTCTGTCGATAATAATAGAAATTAGACTATGACGTGCATTAATTTCCTTACAGAAAAAACAAATTTCATTTATACTCATGACTCAAGTGGGCTAATTTTGCCTGACAAACTTCGAAGGCAAAATCCTTCCAAAATTTTTGAGTCGTCTTTAAACTCTTTTCTTTGTCTCATTTCGAACGAATTGACTTTTATTCCTTATTCTAATCCAACTCTGTTGTTGAGACAATTGAAAATTGTGTTTACTTGTTCTGGAATCCTTTATCTTTGATTTGTGAAATCCTTGGGTTTAGACATTACTTCGGGAATTCCTATTTTTTTCTTTCAAAAGAGTAGCAACATACCCTTTTTTCTTATTTCCTTCGATAAAGCATTTATCTCTTCTATAGAAATCTAATAAGAGGGATTGATTCTGATATACTTTTATTGGACTTTCTTCTTATTTTAACCTTTCGATTTATTTCTATATTAAGGATAGACTGACAAAGTTGGCCTAATTTATTAGTTTTCACTAACCCTAGATTCTTTCCCTTGATAAAAAAAATTCTGTCCTCTCGAGCTCCATCGTGTACTATGTTACTTAAACCCAGCGCAAATTTGGTTCGGAACGAATAGAACAGGCTATGTCGAGCCAAGAGCATTTTCATTACTATGGAAAATGATGGATAGCAAAATCCACAATCGATCATGTCCTTCAAGTCGCACGTTGCTTTCTACCACATCGTTTTAAACGAAGTTTTACCATAACAAACATTCCTCTTTTCATTGCAAAGTGGTATAGAGAATTGATCCAATATGGATGGAATCATGAATAGTCATTGGTTTAGTTTTTTTATACTAATTAAAACTTGCTATCTATGGAGCAATATGGATAAAAGAAAGTAAGTATTTATCCGGGAAGCCTCCGCCAAGATCCAATTTATTTAAACCCATATTAAAATTCTATCATATGAATGAAACATAGTTTGAAAAAGACGACTAAACAAGTTTGCTTAAAACTTATTTATTCTTAAATTTCCACCCTCAACGGATGGCTCGAGATGATCAATCTTGAAGTGAGAAAAGAAGGATTGACTCTTCCTCAATAAATAAACTATCAACCTCCAAAAAAGTTTAATTAATTTAATTACTAGAATTAGAATTCTAGTAGTAATATATTTTTTCAGTACCAAAAACAATTAACTATAATAACTAAATAAACTATTCCAATGAAAAGATTGAAAGTTTTTGGTAGTTATAGAATTCTCGTACTTCTTCAACTCGAATACCAAAAGGAAGAAAAAAATATGACTAAGTGATTTTATAGTAGAGGCATATCCTGAATGTGCTTGATAGATCCCATTTTTTCATGAAAATAAAGATAGTCAATTTGACTGGACTTAAGACTTTATTATGTTTTCTGAGAAAGAATAAGATATCATTATTCTCTTTAATAAACTTTTGTCTCGTACGGAATACTATATGATTTCACCGTTTGTTTCATCAGAAACAATCTGGGACGGAAGGATTCGAACCTCCGAGTAACGGGACCAAAACCCGCTGCCTTACCACTTGGCCACGCCCCATTTCGGGTTTTATGCGACACTAATAAACACTAGTATGTTTATTTGTTATTCGTCAATACCATTTCAATTACATAAAAAAGGAGGGATATTCTCTTGCTAGTATTCTACACATGCGGATAATATAGAATCAAAAAAATGCATTGATCATTACATGGAATTCTATTAAGATATTATATGAAAGTCGAATTTATTCCACTCTCATTTGAGAGTGCGAATACAAGGAGGTATTTTGTGTTTGGGAAAGTCCGAAGAAAAAAGATTTTGAATCTGCCTTTTCCTTCTTTCCCTTAAAAAAATAACTCAAGAAAAATCCAATTATTTACTCTACAAGAATGAAATGCTTGTTATGCCTAATATACTTAGTTTAACCTGTATCTGTTTTAATTCTGTTCTTTATCCTACTAGTTTTTTCTTTGCCAAATTACCCGAAGCTTATGCTATTTTCAATCCAATCGTGGATATTATGCCTGTTATACCTCTATTCTTTTTTCTATTAGCCTTTGTTTGGCAAGCTGCTGTAAGTTTTCGATGAAATCTTTAGTACTCTGTATGCCAAATTGAATGATGTGTTCATTCCAAAAAAATTTTAAAATGGGTAAAAGCCGAGAAGTTTTATATTTTTATATTATGAACCTTCGATTCTAAAATTTAAATTCTTCTACATTGAATGGGTAGCTACAGCAATAAATTTGGATCAGCCTTTCTACTCCCCTGCACCTAGGTTGAGCAGGTACCTAAAGGTACCTACACAATACCTAACCACCTAACCCTATTTTTGCTATTGATAAGAGTGCTTATTATAAAAGAATTCTTGCAATTTTTTTCAAGAATTCTTTTTTGCATTTTTAGGTATAAAAAAAAACCATCCTAGTGGATCCGTGTGGTAAGGAAAAACTGGTAATCTATTCCTTAAAAAAAAATCTTGGAGATTATGTAATGCTTACTCTCAAACTTTTTGTTTATACAGTAGTGATATTCTTTGTTTCACTCTTTATCTTTGGATTCTTATCTAATGACCCAGGACGGAATCCTGGACGCGAGGAGTAAAAATTCAGTTTTTTTTTTTCTTATTGGATTTGTTTCGTACATTTATCTATGAGAAAATCCGGGGGTCAGAATTCTTTCCAATTCGAAAGTCCCAAATGATCCAAGGGAGCGGAAAGAGAGGGATTCGAACCCTCGGTACAAAAAAATTGTACAACGGATTAGCAATCCGCCGCTTTAGTCCACTCAGCCATCTCTCCACGTTCCAAAGCGAAAGGTTTCCGTGATATGATATAGGCAAGAAATAAGAAATAACGGTTGCAAAAAACCCCTTTTTTTTCTTTCAAAAGTCTATAAAAATTATATTGCCAATTCCATTTTAATTATATTCTTTTTTCTTAATGTTAATAAAAAAAGAAGAAAATTCTTGTTTTTTCTTTCTAAAAATCGATATTGGCCGAGAGACAATCAAATAGATTTTCTCTTTAGCGGGCATTTCCATATAGGACTTGTTATAATTATAATAAAACAAGCAGGTTATATAAAAAAAACGCTTTTTTTGTCGATTATTTATCAAGAAAGCAAAAAGGGTTCTTATCAAATCCACCATAAAATTGGAAAGAAGCATAAAGTAAGTAGACCTGACTCCTTTAATGATGCCTCTATCCGCTATTCTGATATATAAATTCGATGTAGATGAAATTGTATAAGCGAATTTTTTTTATTTCCTTAGACTTAGACCGCGCAAGACAAGAATTTTTCGCTATTTACGATTTCATATTCTTGTTACTAGATGTTCTATAGGAATAAGAAGAAATCGCAACTCCTTTGCGCTACACATAAAATTGGATTTCGAAGGTCCATTTTTTTTTTTCAGAATCCTCTATTATTTTAGTTCTTCCACCCATGCAATAGAGAGGGAATGGGAAAAGAAGGGTTACTTTTATTTGCATTTTTCCCTTAAAAGATAGACTTTGAAATAGGAGTCTTGGAATAATGCTGAATTCAAAGGTTTATTTCTTTCTATAGTATAAGAAAAACAATTTATTTCTATTTCTATAGTATAAGAAAAACAAATAAATAGTATAAGAAAAACAAATCGAATCAAATTCATGGATTTACCACGACCTCGGTTGTGACTGTGACTCCATAGATAAAAATGGGAAATTTCTCTCTTCGAGACCATTGAAAAAGGGCATTGAACGAGAAAGAAATCGTCCACAGATAATAAAACTATCATATGCCTTGGAAAGTGATATGAGGTGCTCG
The DNA here is from genome assembly GCF_056163025.1 of Triticum urartu. Taxonomy (NCBI): domain Eukaryota; kingdom Viridiplantae; phylum Streptophyta; class Magnoliopsida; order Poales; family Poaceae; genus Triticum; species Triticum urartu. Next base: position 6,213 of record NW_028259891.1, on the reverse strand, counting down.
GAAATGGTTGAAGTAATTGAATAGGAGGATCACTATGACTATAGCCCTTGGTAGAATTCCTAAAGAAGAAAATGATCTATTTGATACTATGGATGACTGGTTACGAAGGGACCGTTTCGTTTTTGTAGGATGGTCTGGCCTATTGCTCTTTCCTTGTGCTTATTTCGCTTTAGGGGGTTGGTTTACAGGGACAACTTTTGTAACTTCTTGGTATACCCATGGATTGGCTAGTTCCTATTTGGAAGGTTGTAATTTCTTAACCGCAGCAGTTTCTACCCCTGCCAATAGTTTAGCACACTCTTTGTTGCTACTATGGGGGCCCGAAGCACAAGGAGATTTTACTCGTTGGTGTCAATTAGGCGGTCTATGGACTTTTGTAGCTCTCCACGGGGCTTTTGCACTAATAGGTTTCATGTTACGCCAATTTGAACTTGCTCGGTCTGTTCAATTGCGGCCTTATAATGCAATCTCATTCTCTGGTCCAATTGCTGTTTTTGTTTCTGTATTCCTTATTTATCCACTGGGGCAATCTGGTTGGTTCTTTGCGCCGAGTTTTGGCGTAGCAGCGATATTTCGATTCATCCTTTTCTTCCAAGGATTTCATAATTGGACGTTGAACCCATTTCATATGATGGGAGTTGCCGGAGTATTAGGTGCGGCTCTGCTATGCGCTATTCATGGAGCGACCGTAGAAAACACTCTATTTGAGGACGGTGATGGTGCAAATACCTTCCGTGCTTTTAACCCAACTCAAGCTGAAGAAACTTATTCAATGGTCACTGCTAACCGCTTTTGGTCCCAAATCTTTGGTGTTGCTTTTTCCAATAAACGTTGGTTACATTTCTTTATGCTATTTGTACCCGTCACCGGTTTATGGATGAGTGCTATTGGCGTAGTTGGCTTGGCTCTGAACTTACGTGCCTATGACTTTGTTTCCCAGGAAATCCGTGCAGCGGAAGATCCTGAATTTGAGACTTTCTACACCAAAAATATTCTTTTAAACGAGGGTATTCGTGCGTGGATGGCAGCTCAGGATCAGCCTCATGAAAATCTTATATTCCCTGAGGAGGTTCTACCACGTGGAAACGCTCTTTAATGGAACTTTCGTTTTAGCTGGTCGTGACCAAGAAACCACCGGCTTTGCTTGGTGGGCTGGGAATGCCAGACTTATCAATTTGTCCGGTAAACTGCTTGGAGCTCATGTAGCTCATGCCGGATTAATCGTATTCTGGGCCGGAGCAATGAACCTATTTGAAGTGGCCCATTTCGTACCAGAAAAGCCCATGTATGAACAAGGGTTGATTTTACTTCCACACTTAGCTACTCTAGGTTGGGGAGTAGGGCCAGGGGGGGAAGTTCTAGATACTTTTCCGTACTTTGTATCTGGCGTACTTCACCTAATTTCCTCCGCAGTCTTAGGCTTCGGTGGCATTTATCACGCGCTTCTGGGACCCGAGACTCTTGAGGAATCTTTTCCATTCTTTGGTTATGTCTGGAAAGATAGAAATAAAATGACTACAATTTTGGGTATTCACTTAATTTTGTTAGGTCTAGGTGCTTTTCTTCTAGTACTCAAGGCTCTTTATTTTGGCGGTGTATATGATACCTGGGCCCCTGGGGGGGGAGATGTAAGAAAAATTACCAATTTGACCCTTAGTCCCAGTGTTATATTTGGTTATTTACTAAAATCTCCTTTTGGTGGAGAAGGGTGGATTGTTAGTGTAGATGATTTAGAAGATATAATTGGTGGGCATGTATGGTTGGGTTTTATTTGTGTATTTGGCGGAATTTGGCATATTTTAACCAAACCCTTCGCATGGGCTCGCCGTGCATTTGTATGGTCTGGAGAAGCTTACTTGTCTTATAGTTTAGCTGCTTTATCTGTCTTTGGTTTTATCGCTTGTTGTTTTGTATGGTTCAATAATACAGCTTATCCGAGTGAGTTTTATGGACCCACCGGGCCAGAAGCTTCTCAAGCTCAAGCATTTACTTTTCTAGTTAGAGACCAGCGTCTTGGAGCTAATGTGGGATCCGCTCAAGGACCCACAGGTTTAGGTAAATATCTAATGCGTTCCCCAACTGGGGAGGTTATCTTTGGAGGGGAAACTATGCGTTTTTGGGACCTTCGTGCTCCATGGTTAGAACCTCTAAGGGGCCCCAACGGTTTGGACTTGAGTAGGTTGAAAAAAGACATACAACCTTGGCAAGAACGACGCTCAGCAGAATATATGACCCACGCTCCTTTAGGCTCTTTAAATTCCGTGGGTGGCGTAGCTACCGAGATCAATGCAGTTAATTATGTCTCTCCTAGAAGTTGGTTATCAACTTCTCATTTTGTTCTAGGATTCTTCTTTTTTGTGGGCCATTTATGGCATGCAGGAAGAGCCCGAGCTGCTGCAGCAGGTTTTGAAAAGGGAATCGATCGTGATTTGGAACCTGTTCTTTACATGAACCCTCTTAACTAAGATTTTCTTATTTATACCTGTTCTACTTTTTTTCTGTTCTGGCTCGGTTATTCCATCTAGCCGAGCCATTCATTCCTTTTTATGAAAGAAAGATAAGGGACAGAAAAAAAAAATAAATAAAAATGAAAGAAACAAACGTATTCAATAAGCAAAAGGAGAGAGAGGGATTCGAACCCTCGATAGTTCCTAGAACTATACCGGTTTTCAAGACCGGAGCTATCAACCACTCAGCCATCTCTCCACAGCCTAATCCTTATTTTACTCCTACAAATAGAACATAGCCATATAAAAAATAAAAAGATTTATTAGCCTCTAGAAAGATATCAGATACAAGTTCCTTTTCGATATATCTCTGTATACTGTATACACGGATACAGGATCCGCTATACCCGCTTGTGAAATAAAGAGTAAATAATCTCTTCTCACCCCCATATCCAAATAAAAAAGCGGTTTAAGTAATAAATTTGAATTAAAGAGAAGAATCAATGGATTCATGATTAAACCCCTCCTACTTCTTGTATTTTTTTACAATTTTGGTTTAAGTGAGGGATCAAATATGTAGTCAACTTTATTTGATGGTAGCTTGGAGGATTAGAAATATGACTATTGCTTTCCAATTAGCTGTTTTTGCATTAATTGCGACTTCCTCAGTCTTAGTAATTAGTGTACCCCTTGTATTTGCTTCTCCTGATGGTTGGTCAAATAATAAAAATGTTGTATTTTCCGGTACATCATTATGGATTGGACTAGTCTTTCTCGTAGCTATTCTGAATTCTCTCATTTCTTAAATGAAATTTGGTTAATATTTATTAACCCCATAAAAAAGAAATAATAAAGGCCATTTCTTCTAAAAAATTAGAATAGTGAGACGTATTAAAACGCAATTTGCGTTCCGAATTGCTAGCTCTTCTCTTTCAGTATTATGAAATTCCATTCCCATTAGAATATTCATTGACAGATAATAAAAAAAGGAAAACTCTAATATAATAGAAAATGAAATGAAACGGTCGACCCAGACATAGAAGGTCGACCCAGGCGGATATACGCTATAAAATATATACCGTAGCGAGCGTAGTTCAATGGTAAAATATCTCCTTGCCAAGGAGAAGATACGGGTTCGATTCCCGCCGCTCGCCCGCTTAATTTATCAAAGTACTATGATAAAAAGTTTAGTCTAGTTAACTGTTTAACTACTTATATTAAATTAAGTATTAATTAGGTGTTAGTCTAGTGCCGTATCCCTTACTATCTTACCCTTCCTTTGCATCCCACTCAAAAAAAGAGGGCGCTCCAGAGGCAGAAATAGAACTCGCCAACAGAGCTCCAAAAATTGGGTATTAACTGAGACAAACAACGGGCAAACTTTTTTTAAAGGGAAGGGAGAGGTAGACTGTCCCTTTCGTTTCATTTTTATTTTCTGCAGGGTAGGGAGAGGCCTTGCGCCTTCTTTTTTTGAAGGCAAGTGACTTCGCAAACTGCTCAATTTTGCCCTCTAGGGCCGGGAACTAATGAATAAAAAAGGGTTGGATACGCCCCTCTACCATACATATCTAGAGAAATAGAATAGTCCTTTTATACAGACTGCTAAGTGCGGAGACGGGAATCGAACCCGTGACCTCAAGGTTATGAGCCTCGTGAGCTACCAAACTGCTCTACTCCGCTCTGGAGTACCAGAAACTGGTGGACAAAAAAGGCTTGAATACAAGCCTCTAACATGTCTAGACAAATAGAATACTCCTTTTATACAGAATGGAGCGGGTAGCGGGAATCGAACCCGCATCGTTAGCTTGGAAGGCTAGGGGTTATAGTCGACGTTGGTTGATTATTTTTAACGTCTCTAATTCAAAACCGAACATGAAATTTTGATTTCATTCGGCTCCTTTATGGATATTCTCACCACTTAACATCTATGTCAGCTTTTCTATTTGAATGGAACCAAAGCTCTCCGCTTTCTAGATGATCCTTATAGAGTAGGAGATAGAAATTCTATCTAAATTCATCTAATCTACTTACTTCGTTCCCTAATTTCATTCAAGAGATCCTGAGGAAAAGAATTGGGTTTCCACCGAGCTGAAACAATATGCGGATGGTTCTAGTAAACCAAAACTATCGTTTTTTAGCTATTTGGCTTCCTTATTCCTTATTTTAAGAAGATTTAGTTACGATTGGAAATCAACTTTTTTGTATCTTCATCCATAGATCCTTTACTCATATTTTCAAAATTGGAATACTTAATCCAATGCAAAATTATGCTTCGCGACTCTGTACTCATAATCCTATTTTTATTTTGGATGCAATTTAAATTAGTCTTTGGATACAAATCGCCAGAATGTATATTCTTCCTCAATATGCTATTGAGAGGAAAAGGATTTAATCCTTTATAAGAACTAAAGTTTTCATCGGAATATAAAAATAAAAAACTTAAGGATGCCTTAAGTATATCATTTCAAATTCAGTTATTAATAGAACGAATCACACTTTTACCACTAAACTATACCCGCTACATTGTAGATTATGGTATAAATGGTACCCTTTGTCAAGGATAGCCATTTGACAAGAAGGCTAATTCCCCCTTATTGAATCAGATGGAGAAGGTTCATGACACTGAGCCGTTGGTACTTCTACTTCGATCGCTCGCCTTTACTTTAGGATTTAGATAGCCCCTCTGGTCTGTAAAAAAAATCTTTTCTTACCATGCTAATAGCGCCTGAACCAAATGTATTTATTTTGATTAGGATCCTATTCTACGGTTACGACTACAATAATAATTATTTACTTTGCAAGGACGTAAGTGTGTCAGACTGCTAAATTGTTTTATTATTCCTACAATATAAACTAGGGGATATAGGGGGTAACACTGTCCCTATAAATTCCTTTTTTCCTTTTCTTTTTTGTCCAGAATTGAACAAAAAAGAAATTATGGAAGATGTTTTCTTCCCCCATTAAGTCCGAGCCATAGAGTAAGAGTGAGATGAGTTTTCCAAATTCATCATAGACTTTCCCTATGGCTTGATAGAAGTAAGCAGCAAAGAGTCGTAACTTAAAGAAAAAAACGGACAGGGCCGACAGATTTACCTGATGTAAAGAAGATCCTAAAAGTCTCTGATTAGTCGACTCTCTCCATTTAACACTTTCCTCTCTCTCCTTTTTTCCACTGACTCAATTCTAGTTTATTAGATTCTTGTTTAAAAGAATGCAAAAAGTTCAATAGAACTAAGAACACATAAAAAATAGCATAGAGGATCAAGGCCATTACCAAAAGTTCCTCCCAAGGATCCTATATCCTATTGGGTATCTGTTCCCCGCCTTTTCCCGCTAGGATCGGAAATCTTATATTTTCCATATCCATATACCGTTGAATCCTTGGGGTTCCAGAATCCGCCTATTTTACTAGTCTTCGGAAACGGAAAACCCTGAACCAAGAAGAGTTGGATATGTTATGTAGGGTATGTTTTTTTTTATTAATTTTATTTTGAGCTCTCAAGATATCGATATATACATATACAATCTCTACATAATGTCTCTCTCTCTATCTCTATATATTATATATATAATATGTACATTATGCAGTAGACCCATAATGGGAAATCCAAGTGGCTAATTTTTGAATTAAATAAAAAGCCCTTTTAACTCAGTGGTAGAGTAATGCCATGGTAAGGCATAAGTCATCGGTTCAAATCCGATAAAGGGCTTTTTAAATTAGTGGTAGAGTAATCTCGTGCTAAGACGTAAGTCGTTGGTTCGAATC